>NW_027464594.1:10646037-10672537 GCF_043290135.1 Rhipicephalus microplus | reverse complement strand
ATTTTTACAGGTAACCAGCTACCAGTCTCCCAAACATGTAAACTATAATTAGACAACGTCTTGTGTGATTGATAAATTACGTTTTCATATTGACACGCGTTTCTTATTTTCACTTTTGTTTGATTCGGTTTTCGTCCGTGCACACAGCCTGCAGGTCAGGAATGCTCAGCGCAAACCGCGCATCTTTGTTCCAGAACATTCGCGATCATTGTAGATCGTTCTGTTAAGATTGCCCGCTAGACGCGAACACTATATATTATTCCAGAGCTTGCGCGAAGACCAGTTATAGGGCTGGAATATTCGACGACAGATGTTAAAATTCCACTGCGCTTCGCCGCTTGTCAGTTGATCGTCGGCCAACGTTCTGTCCGCCACTATCAGTGCCTGTGTGTTGCTGTTATCTGACCTTCAGTTTGCTGCCACAAGTTCGGCCGTATAGAAAGTTTCATCTGAACATCGAGTGTGCTCCCTTCGTCCACGTCACGATCCAGTGACAATATAACGAAAATAAAACACGTAAGGTCGACCAAACTTGCGCGTTCGAAGTGTTGTTCAAACGCCCTCTCTAACTTGATATTACTAGCACTGCAACAAAATTACGCTTGAAAGCGTAAGCGCTTTTATACACGTACTTTTTTTTCTGTCTTGGCGTAGACACTTTTGAGAAAAATATCACCGCCCTCCGCAACAGTCACGGTCGTTTGCGGCCCAGTCAGTGAAGAACAGCTGCTATTTGATGATTTTGTTTCAATGATATGTGGGGGGTTTAGCGTCCCAAAACCACCACATGATTATCAGAGATGCCGTAGCGAGGGCTCGAGGAAATTCAGACCACGTGGGGTTCTTCAACATGCACCCTACAGCAGTTTCGCCTCAGTCGAAAATGCAGTCACCGTAGCCATGATTTGATCCCGCGACCTGCCCCGCCGCGGTGGTCTAGTGGCTAAGGTACTCGGCTGCTGACCCGCAGGTCGCGGGTTCGATTCCCGGCTGCGGCGGCTGCATTTCCGATGGAGGCGGAAATGTTGTAGGCCCGTGTGCTCAGATTTGGGCGCACGTTAAAGAACCCCAGGTGGTCAAAATTTCCGGAGCCCTCCACTACGGCGTCTCTCATAATCATATGGTGGTTTTGGGACGTTAAACCCCACAAATCAATCAAATCAATCCCGCGACCTGCGGCTCAGCAGCGCAGTAGCCACTATAGAACGCCGTGGCGGGGCATCAGCTGCTCTTTCGATCGTTCCGCTTTCCTGAGCAGAGAAATACACACAAACTAATGGCGATACACGTTAATCACGCAGCCACACTAAGCGACCAAGTGACCTTTTTTTGTAGATATTGAACCATTGAGCGTGTTTACACTGTAAAAAATATCCGTGTTTTAACGTCGGAGCAGACCGTAGAAACTACAGAGTAACATCTGTTTCCTGAAAAATAGCGAGACTGGACGTTTAAAGCACAAACTGTGCTGCGGTTTATGGGAAACAGCAGGAGTTGCCGTAAAGCAGCAGTCGATGTTTCCGTTCTTTCGCTCCTTCCGTAAAACACCAGAAAAACGTATGTCTTCTGTACTTCAAGAACACGCTTCCGTGATTTGTGTGCACGGCGACATACTGGCTGAACTTTGACCATTCCCCCCGTTCGACAATGATACAGTGAACTAGAACAGAAAGTTAAGCGACAGCCATGGGCAATGCCTTGAGAGAGCTGTCGGCGACATACTGGCTGAACTTTGACCATTCCCCCCGTTCGACAATGATACAGTGAACTAGAACAGAAAATTAAGCGATAGCCATGGACAATGCCTTGAGAGAGCTATCGTGGCGGGTGGCTAACGTATACATACAGCGGCAACGCTGCAGTCGCCGACTAAGATGAGGCGTCCCACAGTGTGTAAGGAATGCGCAGATTCGCATTGTACGCTCATGGAAAGTCAGAAAACGAAGACGGAAAGTGTGATAACTGGGCAGGCTTTGATGAGGAAATTAAGCTTAGAGCAACATTGGGTTCGAAGATAGACTAAGAAATACGAGAGAATGAGGAAGAGAAACTGTTCATTAACTCACAATGGAGAAAAAGAGCTGCATGCAGGATCACTGGAAAGTGCCAGTATGGATACATATATATATTCGGAGAGGCGGAGAAGGATAGCAGCGGTAAAAAAGAAAAAGAGAACGTTTCAGAGTTTTTACCGATTAAGGAAGAGGATAATTACAGCATTATGATACTTCACCGCAAGGGAAGCTAAATTTACTATTAGTAGCGAAGTCGGGTTGCCATAAAAAGTTATAAAGCGAGACGATATGGTGGGCCAGCCTTCGTTAGTGTGGTCACACTGACGAAGGCTGGCCCATCAGCCGAAACATTTGTAATTAGTAAAGGTGTTTCGGCGTACGTCGTGCTTTTTCGCTTCCGATATATATATATATATATATATATATATATATATATATATATATATATATATATATATATATATATATATATATATATATATATATATATATATATATATATATATATATATATCGTCGAAAGGCGCTGCACTTCGTTTTCAATCTTGCAAGATTGAAAGCGAACAGGTACTTGTACTGCGTCTATGAGACTTTATTGACAAAAGATAGTGAAAAAAAAACATACCCGTCCAAGAATCCCTGCATATATGTGAATCTTGATGGTGTGCATAATAGTTTACGTTTTTTTTTTTTTCGTCACATCGTGAGAATGCACGACACACAGAAGAAGAGACAGTGTACATGTTCTCCTATTTTCGTTCCTTTTTTTTTTCGTGCTTGCAAGCCTTGACTTGTTTAGTGAGAGCAATCCTATAATCGTAGCTGCGTTGTATAGTTGGCACACCAATTAACACGCAGTCAATGAAACACAGTAATGAAGTGTATTTTAAAAGGGTGCGGTTTGCTGTTTCTTTGTATGAACTCGTTGTTTTCACGCTGTTTCGCACCGTCAAGCCTACCATGCAAGCTCAAGCCCAATAATAAAATTTGGAAGGCTCGGGGAAACGTTTGTTCTTTTTATGAATTCATGAGTCTACTCGGTGAACACCGACGGCGACTTCACTTCGTCACCGAAGAATTCATCGGTTGTTGAATGGTTCTCACTACCTGCGACGAGAACATCGATTCTTCAGAACTATTTCCCTTTACACCACTTTTCCTGAATAACCGATAAATTTTTTGCACCACCATAGCTCTTCCCAACCACAACAGGCCAAAAGAAAAAAAAATGCGTTGATGGTCACACAAAATAACACGACTGCTGCGGTGTGTCCGGCCATCACTGCCCAATAGAATGGGTGCAAGATAGCATCGGTGCATCGTGGTGTCGGCTAGAATACAAAAACAAATTGTAGGCAGGCGCTAAAGTAGTCAGTTTGCCCCAAAGGGAGCGTCGCGAGTTCGATTAAAAGCCGCACCACCCGCCGGTGCCGTTTCAGCTGAGCGCCTCCCTTCGTAGCCTAAGAGGGCGCTACGAGCGTCGTGTACATCAGTCACGGCTGCATCTGCTCCCACAAAAACGCCGGATTGCCCCGGAACTTCTCTTCCTGCCTCCAAGATTCCTGTGCGCAAGGTCAGTAAAGCTGCTAAGACTCTTTTGCAACCAAAATCTTCGGGACTTAAAGCACAGAAGCGAAAAAAACCCCACAACGAGGACGCGCCCGGGGTACGTTCAAGGCTAGGCCTAACAAAGCACCCGCGCCGACCCAACACTGGCGCGGGCGCAACGCCGGCTACTAGTGACCCCAATGCCGAAGTGCCCATGATGCTGTCCGCGTTCGACATGGACACCACACCACCTTTGAGTGCAACAGACAAAGCACACGTGTTTTCCATGCCTGCACCGCTTGCAAGTCATACGTTCATTACTACAAAAATAGGTGTAGGAGACGACAGGGGCAGGAACTATCACTTGGCTGTGTGTAAACTTATTTTGCCATATTTGGCGGAATCTGAGTGACAGCCGTGAGGTACGATTGGTGCTCGCATTTTGCATGCAGGTTGTGTTGCATCTTGTTATTGATTTACGTGCTCAGGACCAAGTAGTGCTAGCAGTTCATTTGTTTGGTTCCTCACTTGTCAAGTTTTTTGGCGCACTCTTCACTTGTTCAGCTCAGTGGTCTCTGGCACCCTACGTGGTCAAGGCAGGCGGCTATTGTCAGAGCTCTCTCACCTTCCTGCGAAGTCCATCACCTGGCACACATCACAATCAGGTAGGCATTTATTTCACCGTTATCGATCATTACCTATCTTATAAACAGTTATAAGGTGCACTCGCATGCCACAGCTCATACGAGCTAGGCATGTAACATGTCTGTCGCTATTATAAGGTGAATAATGAAACACGTGTTTGCCATGCTTGCATCGCTCATACATACCTTATTACTAAATTAGGCACAGAAAACAGTAGGGGTAGCAACGGTAACATTACTGTGCGTAGGCATATTTCAGTGCATTTTGTGGATTTTTAGTGTCGGCTATGAGGTACGACCATAGTGCTCGCACGCTGTGTTGCACCTTTATTGAGTTGCGCATGCAGGAAGCAGTACAGTGAACAGTTTAATTCTTCGGAATTATATGAAGCATTGCTTGCACTCAGCAATAACGGCATTTTTCCTTTGTTAGTGTCACTTAATTGTATTATTGTGGTGAAGCCTGCTGTTGAGTTGCATCTTTGTAGTTTGAGGATGTCACAGGTCTGTTTGTGCACGCACTCATTAGTGATCTCCTCGGTGCCCATGCACATGGCTGTTATAAGGTGCACTTGTAAGCCGGATCAGCAGGAGTCTGCTGTCACGTACACACCAGGCGTGTACGTGTCTTTGTCGTCTTATCGAGCGCAGACAAAGCACTCGTGTTTTCCATGCCTGCATCGCTTGCAAGTCATACGTCCATTACTACAAAAATAGGTGTAGGAGACGACAGGGGCAGCAACTGTCACTTGGCTGTGTGTAAACTTATTTTGCCGTACTTGGCGGAATTTGAGTGACAGCCGTGAGGTACGATTGGCGCTCGCATTTCGCATGCATGTTCTGTTGTGTCTATTGATTTGCGTGCTCAGCAGTTCATTTCTTTGGAATTGCACGACACATTGCTTACACCCGACAACATTGCGAATTTGCACGTCACTTAGCCATACTACTGCTTAACTGCAGCTAATCCAGCATGGGAGTCCTTGTGTGTACCCAAGAAGTTGGTGTATGGCAACAGAATCAAGCGATCGCATATGCGAAGTTTTGGGTGCCCTATCTTGAAGCCACCCATTTCCATCTCTTGCGCGTACTACTGGCAGGCTACGGTGCAATTCATACTTGGTATCAACTGTTTGATTAGTCAATATATCACAAAAAGCTTTAAGTAATTGTTTAAAGTAATTATGTTTCAAGCTAAAATTTTAAAGTAATTGTATTCAATATTGGACCTGGCTGCACTTGAGAGGCTGAAGCTGCTTTCACATATGTGCAAGATATGAACATCTGTTGTCAACATTAGCGATATAATGGATAGCATTACTTAAGTTGTGAACATGTGTAATGTTGGAGCATATGCTAAGCTCACTTTTGACTGCACATTCAGGAATAGCCTTTTAAGAGACCCAAGTTGCGCAAGTATGGGTGCAGTTTTCTGTAGAATTTGTGCAGTTAATGTTACAGTCTCCGTCATTATTTCTTTTCCTTGCGCCGCCTGCTTCAACTTAGTTTAAACATTTGTAGCAGGTCAAGAATATTTATATTCACTGTGCTCTTATATAGAGGACTGCTTAAAAAGCATTGGCTAATGTTCATATGAAATTGAACATAACCTGACATGCTAACCAGATATTGGAATGATTCTACTATTGTAGACTGTAAGGTATTATTACCATTGTAGCAGTGTTTTTATTATAAAATTGGGCGGTCTGAAAAAGTGCACAAGCCAGTGAATGTAATTTAGCAAAATAAGTGCTCTACCTTCATTGCAGCCATAACATCAATGAAGAATGCCCACTTGCCGGCATTGCGCACAGACATTTTCAACATTGACCGACTACTTCGAGCACTACCACTATCACAGCAGTGTGTTGGGCGGTGCCCTTTGCCCTTGTGAGCCTTGTGGAGCTTTGTTTAAAAACTATCAGAGCCTAAGAAGTCACGTCTTCAGACATCACAAGAAGCGATGCAGCAAACAGACTGATGATGCGTTTGTCTGCTCTGTGTTGTCATGCGGGGCGAGTGTGCCTACTCGCACGGAGCTTCTTGGTCACATAGCTGCCCATCTGGAGAGTGGAATTGATGCTGTTATGTGTCCTTTTGTGGGTTGTGGTAGTGTGCTGAGGTCAGCAGGTTCCTTCAGAACACATGTTTCAAGGTATCACCGGGGCAAAACTGCAACACAGTGCACGGAAGTACCTGAAATTGAATCCAGTTCAGATCAAGAGCACAGTAGCACACCCCCTGCTGATGTTGGAGATAACTGTGAAAGGGAGTCTGGTTGTGACAGCGATTTGCCGCTGAACCCCTTTTTTTTTTTATAGTGATGTCATAATCGTGGAGTGCACGCCATTTTCCTGCTCATATGCTTTGGTGTTTACAAAAACAAAAGGAGCCTTTTTTATTTTGCAAACAAAATCTGTTGCAATCAATGCTCTATCTCGTCCACTTCTTTTTTTCTTGTCTATGTGGTTTACGTCCCTACCTTTCTTCAGCCTGAACCTACTAGCCAACAACATGTTCTAGTAAGCTGGTGCAGTAGTTTCAGGGTGGTATTCCCCACCAGTCTGTTTTTTGTCTTCTTTTTTTGGCGTGTCACAGCTGTTGCACTCAATTGTAGGGTGGTAATATAGTTCTACATTTCAATCAGTTTTCACTTTAATATCTCTACAGATGAATTCATCTATTATCAAGTAACTGTTATTTACTTTGATTTTTGGAATAATTGCAGGAAATCTTCCAGGAGAGGATGGCGGCCTGTGCGCCTGCATTATTTCAGATGATGGAGGAGGCGCCGACGAAACATACTATGGAACTGGTGGTGCGCGTGAGAGACGAAGGACAAAGAGAAAAAGCAGTCCAGGTAGCTGTGCTACCATTCCTCTGCGCGCATTTTAAGGAAGACAAGAACTACCTTTACCAAGTATTTGAAGTAAGTTTCACTTTGTTGCATTATGTTAGTACAAAACTGGACAGTAACATCTTTTCAGAAAGTGATGTATTGGTTTGTTGAGAACAGCTTTAGGTTCTAGATTTTATAGAATACAGTCGATCCCGGGTATATCAAACTATGATATATCGAATTATTGGCTATATCAAAAAGTTGAGAGATCCCCTTGAATTTCCCATGCAAAAATACGGGACTGCTGTACACATCTATCGAACTCACGCACAGCAGAACATCCGCTAAATTGAACTCTGAGCCACGCTAAAGCCCACAAATTGCATTTTTCCTAACAAATAATGATCATTTATAGCCACAATTCGACAAGTTCCGATCCCTTTTCGCGTGCAAGTGACTAAAAGGGGGTGCTGAAAAGTGAAACATTGAAACTCCATCTTGCTGATCTAGCTCGTTGCACAGCACTTGTGAGTGCACCGGTATGCTTGATGTGCGATCTGCAGGTTTTAACGTGGGGGCATGGTGATGACCGAGGGCACCAAAACGAAGTGGAATGACTTAAGGAAGTTTAGTGATCTCATTGCGATGTTCGCATTCAATCGTGTATGATGGCATGTGGGACTGAAAAGCGTGGCCTTCGAGATGTGCAACTTCATGAGGTATTTTGGTGCTTCCGGTTTTAGAACGCTCATTTCGGAGGCTACGCTTTTTTCTAGCTTTCCGCACCAAAGCAACAGCTGTCGGTTACAAAATGACAAAGCCACAAGTGACATCGCTATCACCAACATGCTGACGGTGGGAGCTTGCTCGTTTGTGGGCAGCATCGCCTTTTGTGGCTTGTGGACCTGTGTACTTCTCGCCTCGTTACTGATAAATCATCATTTGGAAGTCGGCGCTACACATTGATACGCTCGTAGCGATAAAAATCATGGCTGGTGCTAGGAGCGACCTCAAGTAAAGCACAGTCGTGAACTGTTTCTTTGCGGGCTTTGTGCCAGGTGACGACTTTGAGTGCGTCATGACTGCTGTCAAGGGCGTACAATGCCTCAGTAAATTCTATGCCTTGTTAGTGTTTTCGGGCACCATCTCGGACAGCGAGCGGCTTCATTGGAGCAGAAGACGACGTCGCTGGTTCTGACTGCATGGATGCCGAGATGATGCCCAATGTTGACGGTGCCGTGGAATTATTGCTTTCGCCACCAACGCTCTACGGAGCTTACATTGGCATTCAGTGCCACTCAGCGCTGTTGTGGCCGAATGAGCTGAATTTGCTTACTTGGAAGGGTCCAGTGATATTGAGGACAACTGAAACTTGGTGGCACGCAAAAAGAGAGAAAAGTTTACAGACTATTTTCAAGTGAAATGAAGTGCGATAACTTGCAAAAGTAGATGTTCAGGCCTTGTTCTTTATCATATTGTGAGAGAATCATTCTTTAAGTGCTTGTTAGGATTTCAAAAAACTGTTTTTAGGTCTGAGATGCTCTAATTTATGCCTTAAATACACATATTTTGTGTTTCGACTCATCGATATATTGAACTACATATATCGCGATCCCCTTCGAGTTCAATATATCTGGGATCGACTGAATGCTGTGCAGGTTTTTAGCACAAAACAATAGCTTTTTCAGTTGAATTTTGTGAAAAAAGCTGCTTTTGTATAAAGGAAAATTAAACTTTGACTGCTGAAATCAGTTTTCTTCTAATTTCACAATTTCTGAACTTTGAGCAGACTTAACTTTTTTACACTTCTTAATCGATGTATTTTCTTCCCATAAAGAACAAGTGCAATGCTACCGTATGAGAATTTAGTGACCGCTGCAGCAAAATTTTTTGACAGAACAAATATGCTAAACATCCAAAAATACCTAATTCATGAATTGCTGGACACAAGTTAAAAGGAGGATAGTGTAGCTTTGCATATCTTTTGCCTTTGTGCTTCATTTTAAGGTAATTTTGGTGGCTTTGTACAGCAGCATTATTCATTAAAATTACACCGGAACACGCGCTTTGTCACAAGTATCAGCATTTGAAGATAGTGTAAAAAAAAGGCAATTTTCAATTTTTTTGTGGAACTTACTTTGGTTATCCGCATTGTGTCGTAGTCACAAAAATGTTCTGAAAAAAAAAATACACTGCCCTTGAGCCAACAGTTAGTGCGGGCAGGTGCCATTGTTTCATCAGAGCCACTAGGATAGGGAGTGAAGTCCCCAAGCATCCGACTATAAAGTTCACAGAGTGAATGAGAAGGAACGTAGCGCTGTGAAAAGTGAGACTTCATGCAACAAAAACTGTGTTGGGGCATGGTGCACGCATGGTGAACCACAGTGCACAAACTTGGTTTACTAGCCTTTTTCAGGCTCAATGGGAAAAAAAGTGTTTGTGTGCAATCAGAGTGCTCCACATGCACAAAGCATTAGTTTTTTGCAATGCACTGCAGAACAATGTTTCTCGTCACTTTGGCTGTAGTGCCTCATTACGACGCAGTGAGGAGGGCACTAAGAATGGGAATAGGCCAGAGTTGTTGCAAGATGTTGCTCACTTTGTCCCTTGCTGTCGCACATGCAAAATAATTTTAAGCAATACTATCACCACTAACATTGATATATTGACCTGCAATCATTCAGAGTTGTCTATGATGTTGCTGTAATCCAAAGAGAAAAATGAATCAAAATGTGAGCAGGTTTTTTTGCGTGCTCGCTATCCATTCTACTTTGCTCTAAAATTGTTCCAAGTTTCAAGGCTCCTAGGTAGGTAATTTGTACTTGGTGCACACAGCCTGCAATAGACCAGGAACCATGGTGGAAAACGGAATTGCAGGGATCGCATCTCTGATTTATATATTGGAATGGCCGCAACTGTACATATCTCTTTGTGCTTTTGTGTACATGGGATATTTTTGCTCATCCAGGAGGGAACAAGCATCACTGAAAAGCTTGCCGAGTTGCCATCAACGCCTACAATCATTGCACTGGGTGAGTTCCCTTGTCGATATCATTATGTGTTGATTGTTGTGCGAGGAGGTCAAGTAAATTGATGACATTTTACAACATGAGTGTGAGCCTAACTCCAGCTACAAGGTGCAGTAGATACTTATACACTTAAATAACAGATGTTGTCGGAGGAGAAGAGTGGAAGATGAGGGCAGACCTGCAACTGGGTTTTATTCAGTACACTCATGCAGGGAACCTGCGTTCATTCTGATAGTCTGAGTGAAGTATCACAGACACAATCATTGCTTTTGTTCATTAGGAAAAAAGCCTAGGCAAGCTCAAGTGCCATTGGGTCACAACTGCATCTCAATTCTTGTCTTTGCCAGTAAAGTCTGCCATGGTTTACTAAAAGTAAACAATTCGTATGCATTTAAGTTGGGCAGGTGAGAACCTTGTCTGGTCTTTATCAAGGGCTGGTGTTCCCTACATCATTCATTTATACATTGACCTGTATGACCAATGTTAACATTCCTCCATGTCTGAGTGACTTCGTTATCCTACTTGACGAGCGCACGTCGAACTCAGTGGGGTGGCACTTAGTGCAATCTTGCACACCTCATAGAGGCAATGCGGGGTCTTAGCATTTACCTTGAACGGCACAGAAGAGTAACCTTCACCCACAAACTAGCTCACCAGACAAAATGCTGTGCTTTAATATTAACCCAACTTTAACATCAGATCATACATTCTGAACATATTTACCACGAGCATGTGAAGACTTATTTTATGATTGTGCGTATTCGAAGACTGAAAAAGGCCATTGCACATTTTTTCAAAGGAAGCCTTGGAAAAATTTTGGGAGCGTACAAACCACTAGTAGGGTGTGTAAAATTGCACTAAGTGCCACACCTTTTAGTTTGTTAGTTGCTTATCAAACCAGGAGGAATGTTTACATCAATCAAACAGGCCAATATATATATGAACGGCGCAGGGAACACAAGTTGTTGATTCCTGACAAGGGTCTTATCTGCCTCTGACTTCAGTGAAAGTCCATTGATTACTTGTCAGAAACTATGACAGCCATTACTGGCAAGAATGAAATTCGGAGATGCAGCCTTGACCAATTGGCTCCTAAGCTTGCTGAGGTCTTCTTTTTTTTTTTCAGGAGGAAAATGATTGGGCCAGCGTATTTGGCTCAGATTGTACAAGAATTAATGCAAGTCTATGATGCATAGATGAGGAATTTGCAGACTGTAGCGTGTAACCATACGTGTTCTAAATGAAGCCCATTGACGAGTCTGTACCCATCCTTGTGCTCTTCTCATATGTTTCATTTGAACCACACCTTGATAACCTTAAAGGGCTCCAACACGAAAAAGGGCAGCAGGTGCGAAGGTGGCCAGAAGTCTCGCACAAGTGTGCACACAAAGATAATGAAGTTGGCCCAGAAGCTGCGTTTCAATCAGTGAAAGTGTGAGCATGAATCATACACATTTTCTGATGATATCCGGTTATTAGAGCTGAATATTATCTTGATTGTGGCTTTGCATTTTCAATTTAATTTGTTTGTAAGTATTATGAGCCTGGCGTTTTCTTTTTTTTTGTCCTTCGGAGTGTAGTCAAAATATACTGCTATTATTTCACAAGAGCCAGCACATGAAAATGCACTCTCAATTGAGATTTCTATATACTGTGAATTGTGCCAAGGACATATAGTATGTTGTGAAAAGAGAAAAATGGAAGGTTTGGCCTTAATTTTATCCTAGTTATCAATCTCACTGATGCTTCGTTAAAGAACCCCAGGTGGTCGAAATTTCCGGAGCCCTCCACTACAGCGTTTCTCATAACCATATGTGGTTTTAGGACATTAAACCCCATATATCTATCTAATCTCACTGATGCTTATGTTAAACAGGGTTTGGAAATTCATTCATCTAAACCAAGGGCATACACAGAACTTTTTAGGGGGAGGGGGCCCTTTTTGATCTGAACCAGAGGTCTGGGCAGGCAAATGGTAATTTTGCGCTAAGTATTTCATGGAGAAAAAAGTTTGGGGGGAAGGAGGGGAGAGGCACGGGCCCGGTGTGCCACCGCCTGGCTACGAATAAGTGTAGTGTATATTCACATGATGTTTCTTAGTTCAGGTCAAGCTCTTTCAGTTTTTTTACAGGATCCTCAACCCCCCCCCCCTCCCACCTCAGCATAGTGAAAAAAAACATTCTGTGATCAATAAACAGTGCTTAAAAAATTTCACTAAAGCTGCTGCTTGGGCGAGTTGGTTCATGATTAAAATATGTGCCGTCTTTTTTTGCGCTGGTAAATCTATATTAAGAAAGTTCAGCCATAATTTGTAGCTATATGTGGCACATAGAGCTTAACAGCAGAATGCAAAGTTGAAAATCAGTATAGGTATTCACCCGTGCATTCTGCTATACAATAGCAACAAATATTTCTGAAAATGTAACTGCTCATTCTGAGCATGATCAGAGCCAGTGGGAAACTTCTCAGGAGCGCCGGGCAGGCCCTATACATCCTGTGCATTTTTGCTGATTTTAGGTAGTTTTCTCAGTGACTAAAAGGGATATTCATATAATCCATACATCATTTTCTTCCAAACTTTTTGCTCTTTTAACTTCATAATATAGAATTTTTGTGAATTTTTTACCACTAGAGCTTGACTTTTGAGTTAATTGGCATCTATGAAAATTTGTAACACAATAACGGTAAAGTGCATAGCTTCTATTTTGCTTCAGTAGCTGTATACAAAAAAAATAATCAACTGGTTATCTTAAAATACATGGGAAATAATGGTAGCTAAGTAATAAAAAACTGTTTTGAGATATGGAATAAAGTTCAAAAACAGGTGAAAAGTGATCGCACTGTCAGAAACACTGTTCAATTATTTTGTTTAGTAGTTACAAGCTTGGTAATCACTGCCAAAGTCAATTTTTCGCCGTGGAGCCTCTCGCAATGCTTGTCTTGTTTTTTTTTTTTTGTGAGATGTCATTCAGCTCTATCTGCAACGTATCGTCAAGTGTGGTCAACGATTTCCAGCAAATTCATTGTAGTTTGGCCAAGCTTCAATCCTATCTCAGAATAGAGGCTCGTGTGATACTACCATTATTAAATGCAAAAAAAATATTCAATGTCGCCATTTCTAGGACTCTCACCCTAAACAAAGAAAGGAAAGATTCTGTGACTCAATTCCCATTAACTCAACACTTACACTGAGTCGTTCTCACACATTGTTATTCAGTTGCATCAGAAATATTAGTCCATGTCCATTAGAGCATACCCGTTGTCCCCATGTATATACGTGATTCACCTCGAAAGATGCTGAAAAGGCTGGGAGGTTTAACAATAAAGAGCTTGCTGGTTCAGCACCTCAGTACGTCACAGGGATTTATTCACATTAACAAGAAAACTGTACGGGCTTCAACGAAATTTACACTTCCTCAGAACCTTCTTTACCCCCAGCATCTAAGGTTATCGACAAGCACGGCAAATGCAAGGTGTAATGATGCTAGGAGCTGAAAGTGTTCCAACCTATGTATTCTGAAGGCGGATTGTGAATACAAAGGTGCACAGTGTCTTCGGACTGCTTTAGAAGTTACCCGACAATCTTCTATACACAGCTGACTCTAGACAAGCATTTTGACTTTTGTACGTCAGAAAATTAGGCCGTAAGCATAGAGCGAATGCAAGGGGCTTGCACTAGAGTGTGTTTTCACTGGCTACTTCCTTTTGGAAAAACTGGTTTTGAGCCACCAAAAATGCTGTTTATGAAAAGCACGAATGTGGATGCACAAAGGGACACCCCTCCCCAAATTGCAAAGAAAACAAAGCGATTTTTTTTTTCACATTTTGCTCTACCACGTGCCCCTACTTTTTGTATCAAGGGCCATATACATACACAGAGAAGGCATTATAAAGTGTGTGTAAGTTGCTTCTTGCATTCATTTGATCACTTGTTTTTCACATTCTTTTCAGGCATAAACATGCTGAAGTGATGAAGAATGGTGATGTAGCAAGCTACAGCACATGTATTATATGTAAATAAATTCATCTGTGTTTTGTTAATGTTGCATTATTATTTATATGGTATGCAGCAGCAGGGGTGGTTTACACACACACAGTACATAAAGACTGCATTAGTGTAGGTTGAAACAGTACATAAAATTGGACATAAAACTCAATCATGAGAATCTACAGGCAGCCACATAAACATTCCATTCCATCCCGTAAAACATCGGCTTTTCGACAGTACTGGTCAACAAAAGCTTGTGTTAGTTTTTCACAAATTAAGTTACTACCAAAACTAAGTTTATTTTATGCTCAGTGAAACAACTCTTTCCTTCAAGGCAAAGAAACTACACAAAACCTTAGTCAAGCACAGAAAAGCCATTAAACGAAACCAGGTGTTTTACTGAAGCTTCTGTTTTCATTAATAATAACGGAATAATTTACAGCCAGACTGCTCTACAGCGATCTCCGTTTATTCCTCCTCTAAATACAGCAAATTCTGTATTCCTACAAACAGAGTCATGATGTGTTTGAGATAACAGATTTGCTGTGTTTGGGATAACAGATTTGCTGTGTTTGGAATAACAGATCTGCTGTGTTTGGAATAACAGATTTGCTGTGTTTGGGTTAACAGATTTGCTGTGTTTGGGTTGACAGATTTGCTGTGTTTGGGTTGACAGATTTGCTGTGTTTGGGTTAACAGATTTGCTGTGTTTGAAATAACAGATCTGCTGTGTTCAGGAATACAGATATGATGTGAAAGAGAATACGGAAAAATGTATAACAGAGACTTCGTGATACGGAGCCTGCTGTTACTCATTTACAGAATGCCTCCGGCAACGATTTACCAGCAGCTTTTGCTGTGTACCGAGACATTTTTTTTTACAGTGTGCCGACGAAATTGCGCTAACTTATTTTTTTACAAGCTATTTAAATGTATAATATCCTGTTTTTTAACTTCTCAATTGCATTGTGTTATGGATTCCGCATAAGTTAACCTCAAAGAATTGACCGTTTCCTGCCAACTTCTTCCAACACTCTACCATTCTCAGAATCCAAGGTCTCTCTAATGTTAACTTTCTTGACATTGATGTCTTTCACAGTCCACATTCACTGTACTTATCCGAGCTTTTCACTCTCTTAACATAGTTTTTAACAATGTATAGATTATTCCTTTTTCCGTCTTTCATGAAGTATTCCACATAGTTATGTATACGTCATATTATTTTTACTCCCATTCTATTATTCCAGTCTTGTCTTTTTATTCTTCCCTTTTAGCGTTGGTCTCTTTTTGTTCTGCTCCTTCTCTTATTATTAGATTTTTTTTATCTGAAGACTATATGTATCGTTCCGTTTATTTTGTTCTATTTTTGCTTGCGCCTGCCCAATGACCCTATGGTTGTTCCTATAGTACACGTTAAATAAATAAAGAATCGATTTATTATTATAAGGACTGAACTTTTTCCTTCTGCGTGCCTTTCGAGGTTCCTTGGTTACCTTGATTGTATAAATCCAAAATGTTTGAGTCAAGGTACATATATTCTTACGTTGTATAAGCAGGAATAAGGTTATTTTACGTAAAGACTTCTACGGATGGGTCTTGGTGCCAACGTGTTGCGTTGCTAACTTTGCCATATTTTTATCTCGAACAACTAAACAAACAGTGGTATACCGCGGACGTCTATGCGCGCATGAAAGAGGTTGAGTTGGCGCATTCGACATTTCTTGACCTTCTCGATTGAATTCACGCGATGCAAAAATGGTGAAACACCAAATTAACATACCAATGTGTCAACGCCCATGTGTTTTACGTATAATGACTCATATTAGATTCAGCATACACGAATGATAAGGCTTTATTTTGCGTACGGGGTTGAAAAGGTGACCCGGCCCTCCTCGATGCAAGGTTTGAATATATAGAGAGCAAGGGGTCATCAACCGGACGTCCTCGCCTCACAGAGCATGATACGCCAGCTATACAAGATTCCGCGCTTATAACTCGCCAAATGGCGAATGATCGAGTCGTGCCGCATTGCTATAGGCCTCTTTGACAGCACCACTTTAGAATAACCACAATATAGAAATTAAATAGCTACATTTTCCTGGAAAATTTAATATAGAAAGATGCATTTTTCTGCATCTCCTAATGTTGAAACGTCAAGAAACGATTCTTTAATGCTGCTTATGTTAGCAACATACTAAGTATACTATGATAAACGCAAAAATAGTTGCGAAATTCGATGCCCGAAAAGTGAAGCTTTCAATCACCAAAATTTAAAACACGACTTAACGACGACAGAGAGCCTGCCCTTTAGCATTTCACTTTTAGTGACATTGCTGATTGCTTTCAATCACTGCGCGCTGCTGATAGAGATATACACCGGAAGACCCGCCTCCTTGTTGGCCTTTGCAAACCGTTGCACAGCATGCACGCTAAATTATTTATTTGCTCGTTTATATACTTATTTCTTTATTTATTTAGTTATTTTTATTTCTAATAGCAAGCACCATTTGTATATATTTTATTCGTGAACGAGAGTAGCCTCAAAGGCTAGATATTCACCTTTGTGCCGCTACCGGCGACCGCAGCAGTGAAGTAAACTGTATACATTTGATTATATACTGTACAAATACTTACGTTTTTACCTGATTGATCTCTAGCGCCGCCAGGTGAGGCCACCTAACCGGTCACCCATGCTTGCGACTATATATGCCAACGCTGTAATACCTACGCGCTAAAATGCTTGTGTATGAGCTCGACCTCTCTGATATGTTCCTCGGAATGTGATTGATATGTGGGGTTTAACGTCCCAAAACCACCATATGATTATCAGAGACGCCGTAGTGGAGGGCTTCGGAAATTTCGACCACCTGGAGTTCTTTAACGTGCACCCAAGTCCGAGCACACGTGCCTACAACATTGCCGCCTCCATCGGAAATGCAGCCGCCACACCCGGGATTTGAACCCGCGACCTGCGGTTCAGCAGCTGAGTACTTTAGCCACTAGACCACCGCGGCGGCGCCCTCGGAATGTGACGACTCAATTTAATTGTTTAGAATAATCGATCGTATAGGGCACAATGATGTAAATAGAGATAGTGCATTGTCATTCAGCAGTAGCCGGCTAGAGTGAACTATAGCTCAGGCCGACCTCTCTGCCTTCTAATAAACTCTCACTGTCTCTCTCAGCTGCATTCCAGTCAACTTTACGATATGCTCCTTTGACGCACGGATAACGCGCTTATATCTACGGAAATAGGTATATTTATTGCACATGCATGCGAGCTCTATATACACGCCAAAACGTTTTCAGAGAAATCGCGCAGCTACCCTGGGCTCTTTGCTCCTCAAGTGAACGAAACGCGTCCGAAATATCGCACATGGCATGTGGGGCATTTTCCTTTTTGTGAAATAAAGTGCCCCCCCCCCCCCTACCCTACCTTTTATGGAGTAACTGCAAGAATGTTCGCGCAGTGTGCAAACGACCCATCGGTGCCTTCACAAGCATGTTTCACACGGTGCCGTGGCGTGGTGTGGTGCCGTGATTAGTGTACGCGCAAGCGAACTATAACTCGAATCCCGTGCGTTTGCTGCGAACTTTCCGAACTTTATTTCTCAATGCATTACTTGGACTATACGATTGTACATCTAATCGAATGCCTGTGCGCACTGCTTCGAAAGGCTGGTTAAGTCAATTATTCTGTGCTTTTTTCTTTTATTTTGCGCGAAATAACTGTTGCTCCCTTGAAGAGTAACTGCGAGAGCGTGGAGTAACTTCCCGTTACTGGTGTGGCATGATAGTTAACACCACTAAAAGGGCGACCTCGATACCCCCTCTTCCGTCTTTTCATATGCTATTATTAGGCGCAATGATTCGGACCAGGCGTACACAAACGCATTTGACAGCGACATACTTACGGCAATTTGATTATTGCATTTTTTACGGGTCGATCATTAGGTATATTGCCACTACGGCGTCTCTCATAATCATATAGTGGTTTTGGGACGTTAAACCCCACATATCAATCAATCAATCATTAGGTATATTGTTTTTTTTCTTACCGCACGTAATCGCCAAGATCAGTAGCATTCCACGTGTCGTCATAAACGCATCTCCTTGAAGCACTGTTACTACAACACTGCTGTTTTGATTACGTCAAGGCAACAACGTCACGGTTAATGGTCTTCAATGCGATAACAATGCGGCTGGAACGTAACTGGCCTCTGTGCCTGGATATATCAAAAGAGCTTGCGTTTCGTGTGCTGGTGACATTTATGTGTGTTACAAGCTGCCACTCTAGCGTCGCCAGCGCGAAGTCGGCGACGGGAATGACAGCAGGTCGGTTCGTTCCGTACGCAAGCAGAGACAGTGAAGAGATCAGAGACGTGAGAAAACAAAACAACTTTACTCTAGTGATATTGCAGCACACGGGATATAATACTACACTTCAACACAACTAACAAAGCACATCAACACTTGATGCAACTAAAAAAATATATACAAAACAATAAATCAGCTTACGCGAGAGAACTATCACAAACTACACAAACTAACAACAATAGAACTACGGAGGAGAAAGTTCGAAGATATAAACAGGTGAAGGCATACGTGTGATGACCGGCAGCGTTGTGTCCCCGACGATCGGATGCGAGAAGTAGAAGAGAGTTCTGGCACGACTGCGATGTCGGCGGTGTTGCAACGCTGGTGGCTCCGGGAGGCTAGTGCTTGCAGGTGACTTCGAGCAGGTTGAGCTAACTCGAGGCGAAGTCCCGATGTCTACGTTGCAGACGTTAATATCGCGTCACAGCTAGACGAACGGCTAAGTTTAGGTGGCCAGCCGATACAGAGCCACACTAAAAACTTCTAGAAGAGATGCTTGTTGATCTGTTTCTACACCATCTTGGTCAGCGACTAGTCTGCCTAGCAGGGCAAAATCCTGCGCTTAAATCCCCTTCGTGCCTCCTCGCTCTCTTCCTTGGGGACAAGAGACCTCTACCTGGGTCCAATCATGCGCGTTTAATTGATGGGAAACTCCGCCCCAAAAATATTTTGACCCCACCCCTTTTTAATTGGGAGAGGGTCCTCAACTAGCGAGAGTGACAACCTGTCGGGTTGTTGTCATACGGCTTGGCCACCAGAGCGTTTCCCACGCTTTTCTCCGTGGGAACGGTCAACCACTTAGCTCTCAGCCGGGCGTCTTGTATAGTCTAATCCTTGTACGGGGTATACCGCGGCCTTCTACGACCTTGCAGACGTCGCCACGGTTACAAAAGGATTAACTGTCGGCGGCGACGTTCTAAGGAGAGCACCCCCATTTTGCACTTATCGGTTCCCTTTCATGTGCCGCCGTTTCTCACGGTCAGTCGGGAAGTACGGCGCCAGTTAATTGCCGTGACGCGGTGTCGCCGAAAATAGCCGTCCGTGACATTGCCCCCCACTTTCAGAATGTTATTCATAACATTTGTTCACACGGAGGGGAATTTTTTCGACAACAAGGAACAAAACACCACCAACAAGGGAGACATGAGGGCTGTCCCTCTCATACACAACATAAGTAGGCAGAGTGCATCAAAGTAACAACAAAAGAGAAAAACAAACAAATTGTTAGAGTACCAGCTTCAGTTACACGCAACAATATCAATGCGCCATACAAACAAGAAGAGGAAATAGCCGTGTACGGCAGCCATCAATACAGAATACACTGCACGAATGTATACTATCAAATAAAACGGAACAGGTGCGCTCCTCAACTGTAGTGCAATCCTTCAATGTGCATTACAGCAAGTAAACAACCAATGCACCAAGCAAAAAGAAAATAACTCAAAACACACTTCTTGTACAATGAAATACGTGCATACAACAGAAAACAACCGACGGAAGGGAAAAAAAAAACATGCTCATAGACCTCAAGTCTCAATGCGCGCAACAACAACTGTACCGGGTCACGCCCATCTTAATCAATTTACGAAATCATTCGGTTTATGCTAACATCTTCCTCCTTAAATGCCGATTCACGCCATATCCACATGACAGTGAAGGCATGCGACATAACACTAAACCTATGAACACTAGAAAAATAACACATTTTCTTGGTTTTTACCTTTATGCAAATTTTCGCACAATGATTAAATTACTTCGATGCTATTTTTCAGCCTTTGGTTCGGCGATTTTCCTTTTGCAAAATTTACACCGCATCACATAACTTACAAAATTTAAAAGACTTGAATACGCATCTTGACGTACCCTGAGTAACAGTATTTAACACGCCTGTGCAAAAGTTACTCGAACTGACCGTTCCCCCTTTTCTACAATAGATTCGCCTGAATCGCACCCGATGGGGTCGCGTTCCCTGCGGTTTTTTCGAACACGCCAGAGGATACAAAATGCACAAACTCTAAGCAGTGCACTGCCGTCACACCTCATTTTCCACTTTGGCCTGTTCCCCTCAGGAATTTGAAAGGGACGCCAGAAACAGGGGGAAAACTGGGGCCACTGTCCCTTTGTGTTCGCCCCGACGCGGTTTTTAGCTTTTGTGATCTTTCGACGTTGGCCCTTCGGACAAGGTCGCCTTCCTGAAGTTGTCGAACTAAAACGCGCCTTTCGTTTGGGTGATGCACCTCCCTTTCCTCCTCCAAAGCTGGCTCGCTGCTTGTGCCAGGCTGAACGCCACCATTGACGTTTCCTAAAACTGATTGAATGCCTACCCCTTCGTCTTTCTGGCGACGGGGTGGGACTAGTCCTAGGCTTAGGCAGAGCCAAACGCTTTCGCTTCTTAGTTTTTCGGCGATGTTTGCTTGCCTCTTTTCTCTCGATGCCATCATCATGTCGTGTCGTGACCTCAGAAGTCGGGAAGCTCGTTGGAGCTTGTGTTACATTTTGCCCCACGCTCAAACATTTTGAACTCGGTGTCACGACGGACTGCCGGGCCAAATTATCTTTGTTAATGCTGATGCAACCATTAACTGGGCCCTCTCCGATGGCATCGCTGCACTCCTGAAGCGTCGCGTTCTCGCTGTGTTTAGCCACTGTGCTAACCAAGCCTACATTTGACGATGTCGAAACGTACTCCTGAGGCACGAAGGAGGTTTCCAGCATCTTACTTGGCCCATTAGGGCTGCTGGCACTCTCCTCATCCACGCAAGGAGCGTCTTTCGACATCGTCTCTACCTCCAGACCGGCCAAGGCCTCGTTCTCAGCATACTCTACCTTGATGCATTCTAGAATACGCAGGCCCTTTTCTGGCGCGATCCCTGGTTCTAGCGCTTCCTGCCACACTTTAACGTCCAGCGCTTTCCGACGCCCCTCACTTTCAGACTGTTGTCTTTCTGTTTCGCGAGACTCTTGTCTGAGCTGCTCTTCTTTTGTCCAGACAGAAGTTCCGAATGTCCGGAACATCTCTGCCTTAACTACCTCGTAGTTGTTCGCGTTCTGCTGACTGAGTCGCGCAACAGCTTCATTTGCCTCGCAAGGCAGAACCGTGAGTAGCCCTTGACACCACGTGTCTCGCTCAAATGAGAGTTCCTTGCCGGCATCGCCGTGCTCACTGCTGGATCGGCTCACCCTGCTATTCTCACTGAGGCGAATCTTTAATTGCAGTAACTGCACTTCTCGTTCTCCGGCTTCCCTTGCCGCTTCTCGTTCTTTCGCCCTTTCTTCGCGCGCTCTCTCTCTTTCTTCCCATGCCGCTTCTCGTTCTTTCGCCCTTTCTTCGCGCTCTCTCTCCCTTTCTTTTTCCCTTTTCTCCCGGGCCCGTGCCCGCTCTTCTCTGGCTAACGCCAGCGCCTGTTCCTGCTGCTCCTTAACACATTGTCTCAGTTCGGCGCCCTCGAGGCCTAACTGTTTACCGTACGCGATCCACTTATCAAAATCCATACACTCCATACTGCAACTGTCACTATAATGCCACTATAAAAACAGCGCAATCATTGCAGGATGCAACCGCTTCAACTGTGCGGCTCTATCACCACGCTGTCCGCACGGTTCTCGTTCACCCCTCACTGTCTTACTCTTTGTACGGAACGTCCTGTCTCGCGGACGCCAGTTTTGTTACAAGCTGCCACTCTAGCGTCGCCAGCGCGAAGTCGGCGACGGGAATGACAGCAGGTCGGTTCGTTCCGTACGCAAGCAGAGACAGTGAAGAGATCAGAGACGTGAGAAAACAAAACAACTTTACTCTAGTGATATTGCAGCACACGGGATATAATACTACACTTCAACACAACTAACAAAGCACATCAACACTTGATGCAACTAAAAAAATATATACAAAACAATAAATCAGCTTACGCGAGAGAACTATCACAAACTACACAAACTAACAACAATAGAACTACGGAGGAGAAAGTTCGAAGATATAAACAGGTGAAGGCATACGTGTGATGACCGGCAGCGTTGTGTCCCCGACGATCGGATGCGAGAAGTAGAAGAGAGTTCTGGCACGACTGCGATGTCGGCGGTGTTGCAACGCTGGTGGCTCCGGGAGGCTAGTGCTTGCAGGTGACTTCGAGCAGGTTGAGCTAACTCGAGGCGAAGTCCCGATGTCTACGTTGCAGACGTTAATATCGCGTCACAGCTAGACGAACGGCTAAGTTTAGGTGGCCAGCCGATACAGAGCCACACTAAAAACTTCTAGAAGAGATGCTTGTTGATCTGTTTCTACACCATCTTGGTCAGCGACTAGTCTGCCTAGCAGGGCAAAATCCTGCGCTTAAATCCCCTTCGTGCCTCCTCGCTCTCTTCCTTGGGGACAAGAGACCTCTACCTGGGTCCAATCATGCGCGTTTAATTGATGGGAAACTCCGCCCCAAAAATATTTTGACCCCACCCCTTTTTAATTGGGAGAGGGTCCTCAACTAGCGAGAGTGACAACCTGTCGGGTTGTTGTCATACGGCTTGGCCACCAGAGCGTTTCCCACGCTTTTCTCCGTGGGAACGGTCAACCACTTAGCTCTCAGCCGGGCGTCTTGTATAGTCTAATCCTTGTACGGGGTATACCGCGGCCTTCTACGACCTTGCAGACGTCGCCACGGTTACAAAAGGATTAACTGTCGGCGGCGACGTTCTAAGGAGAGCACCCCCATTTTGCACTTATCGGTTCCCTTTCATGTGCCGCCGTTTCTCACGGTCAGTCGGGAAGTACGGCGCCAGTTAATTGCCGTGACGCGGTGTCGCCGAAAATAGCCGTCCGTGACAATGTGACATCACGAATTTCGCGTCTTACCATATTAAGTTATTTAAGTGACGTCTGTCCGAGCCATTTATTTCCTCGTAGGTTTCACTTGAGAATGTTACCCATAGAAGTCTAGGCCATATGGTCTCATAAATGTATAACCAGAGTCCTTCAATACTCTGTTATAACAAAATGGAATTTTGGCGCTAGTGTCTACGGGAGCTGCAAAGCACGGAACTTAAACCAGCTCGAAAATAATGGTTGTACATGGCTTCACCCAAGTTTTGTTCTCTCCACTCCATGTGGTCTGCAGCCCCTTTACCGAAAGACCAAAATTTAGCACAAGTTCGGCAGTCCTGACCACTTGAACAACTTGACTCTATTAGGCCCACCGATTCAAATGAGGCCACGTGGTTCACGACGTTCTGTTTTTTTTTTAATGTGGAACAGAAGCCGAAAAATTACTACAATACAAAACCGCAAATGCTTTCGAAGCTGCAAGAATTAATCAAATTCATATACTGCCCACTATGGCGCTGAACAATCGGATCGCCACAGTTTCGCATCGTAAACGTTGTAGTTATCTGATTACGAACACCACATTTTTAAAGACGATAGTCTTTCTTGGGGACCTTCGACGGAAAAAATTTTGGTCCGTCTGTCTGTACGTTTGTCTGTTTGTCATCGTTAACGATACCTCAGACGGCCGACCCCATCTGCAGCGCCCTCCACTATTGCTCAAGGTTTAGCGTTCATACTTGTGCGATTGTCAAATAAGAAGCAATTGTTTCGCATATCTGAGGTACTACAACAACACGTCGATGTTTTGTATGTGTGCCTTTATACTAGAGAAGGCATACACAAGTAATTCTAAGGAACGTAGCGTTAAACACACTGCGCTGGCCGTGTGACGCGATGCTCAAAAATGCAAGTGTTACCGACGCCTTGCTAGAACGGGACGGTGGTGGCAACTGTTCGTCGCTTTACGTTCTACACCTTATCGCCTCCGAGAATGGCACGCACCTTTCTTCGCCAGCGTGCATGCGTTCCTTCGTTTTCGAAGATAAATGCCAGATGGCGCTCGCGTAGAACGTGCCTTAAAATAAACTTTAAGCGGGTAGACTTAACTAGAAGGAGGTTATCTGATTGGTGGCTAAAGTCAAGGCACGAGTGAAAATTAAACTCTTCACTGCAAAGTACGAATCCTCAAACTCACTTTTTAAGAGAAAAAAATAAATATAGTTTTTGGTTCATTAGGTATTACGGCTTGGTGGTGCTAGCCACCGCCCGATCTAAAGGGTACAGCCATATCCATCCATCCATCCATCATCGGTGTGCTCGTTCGCCTCCGCTAAACGCTGGAGGCACTCCAAGGCAGCGCCTACAGAATACCACTCACCGATTTTATTGCGCAGAACACCAAATATATTTTTTGTTAACTCTCTCCGGACGCAAGACTATCGTCTTTCGACGACATTTGCAGATTACATGCAGATCCGGGGCCACTATTTAGATGCGAAGTAGCTTATGGCGGAGTTCAATTTGGTCGAGTGCGACGTGACCACCCTTACTGCGAATGCGCAACAGCTGGCCCGAGCGGGTTCGTGCCTGCGTTAGCGGCTGTGTAAGAGGCTCTGGCCTCTCCCCATTACTCTCTCTCAGCAGTCACGTGATGGCGTCGCAAAACGAGATTCCGCAGACGCGCAACGAACACTCGTGCTCCCGCATGGTGTCGCGATGAACCCGCGTAACGTTAAGTCCCTTGATATGGAAAGTAGCGACACTCTCCTCCATATCCTCTCCGAAGTGTGCAACCCTCCTCTCTCAAGTGTCCAAGCCCTATTTATATACTCTCCTGAATGGCCACCGTGCGGGCGCCGGCCCTGTCACCCGGCTCGCGCCACTTTCCTATACACTCTAAAAAAAGAGCGAGTAAAAAGGGTGTCTTTTTGTCCCACAACAGTAATCGTCATCTATATTGCGTTCCATCATTGCGCTATCGCCCCGCGCCTGGTACATTCTGGTCACGATCGACACGCCCATTATCGGAGTTACATTGCATGCTCAATAGGAAAGTGGCCAGTGCCTAGTTTTCAGGAAAGGAAGCGCACGCTAGCCTGATGATGATTATTGTTGTGGGACAAAAAGACACCCTTTTTGCTCGATATTTTTAGAGTGTATATCAGGAATGTTATGTCACGCTGACAACACGCGCGATGTTTGTGTCTGCCCGAGAGGTGAGAGAGGAGGATGCGCGGCGAGGCGGCTCGGTTAAAAGAATGGCGGTACTTTCCTAAAAATATCCCGGGAATTTAGCGTGGCGGTCTCTAACGGGAGTTCGCAACGAGTAACGGCCACAGAAACTACGATGGCGGTGTGTGCCACTTGCTATAGGACGCGGGCAAGGTGGCCGTGATGAACGGAACTTGCAAGTCAACCCTAGCCCTGATTCGCATGCTATGGTTTAGTGGCAGTTGGTGTAATTTTCTATTTGAAGTGGGGTGTTAATAAGGTGTTCAAAATGTGTTTAGTATGATACGCAGAAGCGGTTCGTGCTTCCCCAGCACTAAACGTACGGGGTGCGAATTCGCCTTCTGCCAAAGAAACACAAATACTGCAAGAATTTTTTTCCATGAGTTCTTTTTTTTTTCACCCTCTTTTTAGTCGCTCTTATGTACACAAAGAATGATGTGAGGAACACCCAAGATGATTTTTTTTTCACCGGCAAAGCAGCGGCACAACTGACGATTGTAGCACCCCCGCACAGCACTCTTCGGTGCGATTTGTTGCTTGCTTTTGATCCGCTGTTCCTTCTTTCGACGGCCATTCTGTGTCACGCACTGTCTGTTGCACAAAGACTGCGGCCTTAATTCTCTCTATCGACTCGGTTGAAGTGGTGCGAAGTGCACTCGCGAAATATTCATACCAAGATTCTCCAGCGAGCCCAGTCGACAGTATATACACCGTCCGATGCCACAAAAGAAAATGAAATAAAATTTTTGAGCTCCGCCAAACAGCGATAGGATTACGAGGGATGCCCAAGTGCACGTATATTAATTTTGACTACGTGGGGCTTTGCAAAGAGCGCCCTAGTTTGGGTAAACACGAACGTTTTTGCGTTTGCTCCGTACCAAAATGTACTCGCTAATAAAGGCCATACGCTCGTGCCTAGTTGCTATAACAGTGGCCATCAACCAATAGAAAAACAAGACAAAACTACGTGACTTCGCTGCGACAAGTAAATTTGCATCAGTGGACGACAGGTGGCGCG
>NW_027464594.1:10531037-10641037 GCF_043290135.1 Rhipicephalus microplus | reverse complement strand
GTGGCCATTTACGGCGCCATTTTTTTTCTTTCACGACATACACAGCGAACAACCCACTCTCGTATCGAAAACATTAAGAATAAAAACGTAAATGAAATATCCCTCTTCCTTCATTAGAGATCACCAGACACACATAATTACGTCACTCCGTAACAAACTAATCAGATGCGGTCATAATGCTGCTGTAAGCATAATTTACCCACGCGGTACATAGGCGCTTTACCGATCCTGCTCGTCTGGTGTATTATAAATGTTTCTACCACCAACACCATCGAAGTTTACTGGCTCACATCTGTGGTGGTGTGGAACAACAGAAATGTTCTTAGTATCATTGTATACGTTAAACTGACGGTTGTAAAAGAGAGAGAGAAAGACGTGACATTGCGGCCAGATATACCGAGAAGTTTTTCCGAGCAACAGAGATGCTTTAATGCGATACTGTAATTGCACTCTGCGGAGCTAATTGCTTATATTATGTATACTGCTTGCACGTTTTCTTATTTGACGGGCTTTCTTAAGCCGCGAAAATTACCACGCAGTCAGCATACGTTTTGAAAATATCACACTTGCATGATATTTAAACATGTCGATGTGTGCATCAATGGCATTTTGACAATTAGGATAGGATTCGTCGTGTTAACGTTTGGTTGTTACTAATTATATAAACCTACCAAATTAAATCAAAAGAACTAGTAGTTTCGGTCTATACTTGGGATATTTCCTATATATGGTTGCTTTTTGTAACGCCGTTCCTCCTATATTTTAAAGTGTTCCAGCGCGGCATCGTAGTTAAACGCCATATATTATTTCTAACTTTATCTCCCCCGCTCTTTCTGCACGAAAGCTGTTCACAAATTCTTCGTTTATCGGATGATACACACGTCGAATTTCATTCGGCCTTTGGAACAACGCAGAGGAACTTAGACATACACAACACTTCATGGACGAGAAAGAGCGCATGCTATTTGTGCTGCGCTTTTCCGGTGCACAAAGAAACAAAGACGAAAAGCGACACAACGCTGCGTCCGGGTCACTTTTCGTCCAGGTCCCTTTGTGCTGCGCTGTAAACAATAAATGAGACGTTCTTGGATATTTTTCATTTACCACTGTGCAAGACGCGAACCATATACGCTCTTCAAAGTATATATATATATATATATATATATATATATATATATATATATATATATATATATATATATATATATATTGCAGGAGGGTACAAAAATGCGAGGAAACATCCGAACGCAGACTGAGGACACGTGCTTTACCAAATATGCACAAGGAAGCAGTGGCGAAGAACTGCAAAATCAACGTTATTCCAAGGGACAACTGCGAATTAAACAAAAAGGGCATATTTGTGACATACCACAAAACAAAAACTTAATGGGACAATGTTCAAAGGGTGCACACTGCGAGTATCTGGCATAGCCTTCCACTGGACGGAATCGAGTTTATCATTGTCATGTACAACATGAGGTAACCACACAGTTAATGCGTAATAATAGTTGGGGTTTCACGTCTTAAAACAACGATGTGATCAGACAGACGATGTGGGACAGGTTCCGGAAATTTCGACACCTTGGTTCGTGCTCCACAGAGAGGCCTCTCTCTACATAGCATTTCTCTTGCATCGAAAAAGCGTCAGCCGCAGCCGCAATTCGATCCCACGAACAGCAGGCGGGCACTGTAAACACTACATCTGCGGTGGGTGACCACGCGACTGGTGCATATAATCGAGACGAGGCCTGACCAACGATTTAACGGAGATGTCCTTGCAACACCCCCGTGGCCAGGGAGGCGCCCCTTTCCCGCTGACAACGTCCGAAAGACAATTACGTCGTCGACTCCCGACAAGAGACGACGCGGCATTGAGGTCCACCGCGTGTATAGGAAAGACGTCATTCGCGGTGACGCGGGCGCGTGAGTGAGATATTCGGGTCAACCGCGTCTCCGCCTGTATAGACAGCGAGGAGGCCATGCACAGGAAAGACACGTGTGCACGTGTGACACACGTCCAGTCAACGAGTGACCGTCGCCGGCCGTCATACACCTACGCGTGACGAAGGACACGACGTATAAGGGGGGGGGGGGGGAAGGGGGGGGAGCATATAGATACTCTAAAGAAAGTGACCTTAGACCCTTTTTTCGTAAATCCTGACCGGCCAGAGGCCGCGTGCGTGATTCTGCTTAATCGGTTTAGTTTAATAAATCGTACTCTGACAACTCTAATGCCGTCGTTTCACCACCACGGGTCTGGATAGTGGAGGAAATCGAGTTCTAAGTCTCATTTTTTCGATTTCGCGCTAAAATTGCAACGAGTGAGGCCCCTGAATAAAAAAAACGTTAATGTATTCTAATTTGGAGTCATTGGCTCCGCAGAATTCATTCAAACTTGGAGGATAACGTACTTTATTTTCACCCATTAAGAACAACGTAGGCGCAAGCAGGCATGACGATAGTTACAGCGCGAGAACAAAACGACGACACAGAGACAAGAAGGACACGAAAGACACGCCCTTCTTGTCTCTGTGTCGTCGTTTTGTCCTCGCGCTATAACTATCGTCATGCCGTACCAACTAGCCCAAGCTGCCACATTTCTACGCAAGCAGGCGCCATCAAAATATGCGACGTCACGGCGAATGGTGCGGCGACTTGCATGTGGCTTCGCGACCCATGCACATTTTATTTTTGCGCGTTTTCTCGCTCACCGAACGTGTTCTCGTCGTAAGCGTCGCGTTTTCGGCACCCTGAGTGAGCACTTTAGTAACACGATAAAATCGTTTTACCCTTTAGTGTTCTTTTAAGGAGACAGGTAAATTTTTTTAGAGATTATTATTACCCCCTCATCGAAATGTGTGCGAACTATAAAAGAAGGTTGACGTGTGTCCTTAAAGACGATCATATACAGCTGGCAAGTCAGGGCTTACCGAAAACAGTGCCACGTACATAGCTGCGTCACACCAGCGTGAAAAAGCGCCCGTAACGTCTGCATAGAGTTTCCTTTGGTCCACAGTTTCCTTATCACAAACAGTATTTACTTTATCCCAGTTAATAGTACAGCCAAGTGGAAAGCGAGGCAACATTAGCTCATCTTTGCAGATTTTTTTTCCATCATTATCTTTTGTTTATGTACACCACTCTGTGCACGAAATCATGTGGTAATGGGGCGCAAATATGCGAAAGTTTTCAAGTCTATACGCACTCTTGCCAGTATATTCCGTGTGTACGTGCACGTGTGTAAAAAAAAGTGCGCGCGAACTTCGTCATATCCTTGTCGGTGTTGGCGTCTGGGGACGTTCGTTCGGCAGGCGCGCAGCCGAAGCAAGCGTCATAGCAAGCGCAGCACGCACATGCCACGCACGATCACCTATGGCACTTCCCAGAGTGAAACATGCAGGTGCGCGTGCCTTCGACAAAAGCCTTCGCCCCGCCGTCGAGCTTGAAGACCCTAGACAGTGAGGATGAAGCGGTCAAGTGACGGAAGAACGCCCGGCGTATACCGGGCCGATTTGTGGCGTCTTACACACCTGACGAGGCAGGCTACACACACACACCAGGAGGGCTGATATGCATGCGGCCTCTCGTGACCTGTGCGTGTCGTTTCTGTATCTTCCTCCTCATCTGCACGCACGTAAAACCGAAATTCTTCCTTTTGTTGTCCAGGTCGTCAACGCAGGACGAGAGGATGTCTTCCTCGTCGAAGTCCTCGACGTTTCTCGTCGGTATAGGGCGACGGACACCCGCCGACACGTGCGCGATGAGAAGGAAGGCCGTGGAAAAAGACGCTCTTCCGAGCGAGCGGGTCAATGCATGCACGGTTCCGCCGCACGTTCCTCGGGCGCAGCAGAGGCGTGATGGAGCAGGTCGACCGGTGCCGCTCCTCCATCACGCGCCGCCACTGGAGCGGCGGCATCGAGTACTGCCTACCACCGCCACTCGGCTACACAGTCGTCGCCGTCGTCATCCCAACAGCAGCAGCCCCCAGGGCTCGGCGACTTGACGCTGCCGAGGTGATCCGTCAACGTCAGTCCGTTGTTGCGCCGAGGTCGCCAGTAGACGAGCGGCACGGCTGCCGCGCCGCCTCCTTGCCGCTTGTGTGACGTGCGCGCGCGCCGATCAACCGACGGGGGCTGACGCGTTTTCGTTTCGCCTCCTCGGCTTCCCTCTGTTCGCTGCGAGCCGAGTACGTGTTGTGTCGGGATCACCGCATAGCGCCCGCCGCCGGTGCAATAAGCTGCTGCAGCGTCGTTGTTCGCGCTCCTTTGCTCCGCTTCTCCTTGGCGCCGCTCCCGCGCAGACGAGCAGCCGTTTTCTCCAGGCTCCTCCTCGACGTTACTTCGTCTCCTCCTGCCGCTGCCTCCGTTCTTGCGAGCTTTTCCTTCGTTCGTATGATTGAGGCCGCGCTGTGGAAGACGGTGTACACGAGGAAGCCTTCGCCGTGTATCGACGCCTTTTGAGCGAGGAGTCAATATGGCTGATGAATACAGGGCACGGGGCTGTCCAAAGCGGTTGTTTGCGTGCATTTTGTGGTTTATTTTCTCGGTCGTGATAGTTGCGCAGCCTAACATCTTGGCCAGAAGATGCCCTCAGATACCCCAACTCCCCGTGGCCCCATCTTTGACGAGCAGGGGCGCTGCGAGTTTCATTTTTCTGGGGTGGAGGCCAGAAGCAAGGGGTCTGGTCTCCACTACACGTTTCAAGCATGTCGGCGATTTCCATATGCCGGCTCAATTCTCTGCCTTTCAGTAAAGGATTCCCTCTCCCGAAGAAATGATAATCCCGCTAAAACAGGCTGCCATTCATTTGCTGCCTCTGTAATGAAGTAGTCGGATACCTCGAACATGACAAGTCATCTTGTCGAAAAGTTTGGCTGCAGCCACAACAAGCCGAAGTATTTTAATATCGGGGATATTTGGGCGTGGAGTAGCGCTGTTTGGCGACCGCACAAAATCGTTGGTGAGCTGGGAAAGCGGAGCAAAAAGGGGAGAAAAGCCGAGTACATCTTTGCGATTCAAGGCATAGGGGGGGGGGGGGGGGCATGAGCAGTATAGATACACAGTATAGTATATCAAAAGGGTGGGTAAGAGAAGGGAAAGTGAAGAGCAGGGAAAGGAGGAAGACAAATTGCAGTGCATAGTAAAGCCCCGTATGTATAGCACGCAGTGGAAAAGAGAAGTGAGGGTGAAGATTAGTGTGTGAGAGAGAAGGATCGGTAGGAAAAGGTGGATAGGATAACATTCAGTATAGTCAGTCCTGTATAATGTAGTATTGCAAGAGGCGAAAAGGTGAAGAAGGAAAAGAAAGAAGTGAAACATATGATCATGTATAGTATCGTGATTCGGGGTGGCGGACAGGGAAGGAGAAAGGAGAGGGTAAATCATTGCATAAACGATTGTAATATACTTTAGCAAAGAGTGGGAAAGGGAATTGAAGGTGAGGAGGAGGGTAAAGAGGGGGATGTTAGAGCACAGTTTAGCGTAGGCGAGTGGGCGAGCAAGACGTGTCGGAGGTTGCAGACACGCTGGGAAAAACCCCAAGCTTCGCTGTTTCCTCACTCTTCGACCCGCAAGGGCATTGCTCTCACAATTTTCATTAGGTTCTTCGTTTGGAGAGGCGAATTTATCGTTAGAGGATGCTAATCGTTTTTTTTTTCAACGATTGGTCACGCGTTGTTATTTACGGAACGTGCAGGCTCAATTGTGAAGTCAGTCAGTGACACCCTCTGCACGCAACGTGGAGGGCGCAAGCAAGAACAAAGAAAATGAGGGAGCAGCTGCCCTAGGGGCCCATCTGCTCACGCATCTAGGCAGTCACAAGGAAGAAAGCTGAACGGAACAAGTTACGTGTGCGACCCAGTACGCCCGCGGGAGTTTACGTATAGGCGCGAGCCTGTCACCGGCGCGACTTTCCCTGGGAACGAGAACTGGCGAGCCGAGACGCTGCGCATCGCCGGGGCTCCCTCTGGCGGCCAGCGTCACAATAATAGCAGGGAGGGTGGGCGATCACATCGCCTTCGGACCGAGCGCCACCTCATTAATTCCCCCGCAGTGGCTTGAGCGAGGTGGTTGCGTGTCTCATCCCCACGTCTCGATGAATTATCCGGCCTGCGGCGCGAGGAACGTAATGGCTCTCGATCCTCGACGTGCCAAGCGACGCGTATCACGCCCCGAAGTCGTCTTCCCTTCTTCGGCGAGGGCAGTGGGGAGGTGGATACATGGGGGGAGCGGAAGCACAATGGGGCCGCGAGGAAGCGCCCCGGTAAATTGTGGGCAGTGGGTGCCGGAAGCTGCTTCCGTTTACTCGCGTGCATGTGCGTTTCTTTTATTTGGAGGGGCTTTGGAAGCAACATCGTGACGGCCTTGCCACAATAAGCCGTCTGTAGGTGCGTCGCTTACGTATCAATGCCGCTTTATAAAATAGTAATAATCGTTCAAATATAATTTGGTCCTTCGGGAATGATCCGCGTCTGATGATATACGACGCGCTTTTTTTTCCCAAGTACAATGTGGATGTATACCTGGCATGGTGGCTCGATATTGTAGCAGCCTTCTCCTACGCATATAGTATATATGCTAGTACAGACGAGGTAGCGGTACCAATTCAGTGCCGCATGCAGGGACAAGAGTCTGGGAGTGGAATGCGAGACCATGGACTCGCGAGTTCCTGCCACTTCAGGTTGACAGAGACGCATGTTCCTACAACGTGCACCGTCTCAATAGGGAGTTTTAGTGCTGGGTACCCAAGCGGCTTGCGTACCCAGGACGTTGGGGCGGCAGTATTGCGCATGCGCGAAACCCCAAACAGATGCGTCGCAAGATCGCTGGGGCGATGGGGCCATGCGTCCGCGCGGCCATAAACAACGCTGCCACCACTGGCCTCCTAGCGGAGATAAGGTGCTCTTGCGCACATGCTGGGGCATCATGTTACCTTCACGGTGAGCAAAGCCGAGGCTGGCCAGAGCCACCACTTTGACTTTTAAGTTTTAAGCGCAAATATTATAGTGGATAGCCACCATACAAATAGCATGGCACATGGGCGCGAAATCTCGGACAGCATGGATCGACCGCCCTGTAAGGTCCACCTTTGCAGGAACTCACTGATCCGCACTGCAGATATTCTAGCCGTCGAGTTAAAATAAGCCTAAGTGCGGGCACTTATTGCGATTACACGGTTTCAGCCAGATTACCAAAGCTAGAATGGCCTGGAACATAGAAACTAAAAGACATATGCCAGCGCCCGACCAGCTGAATTTCATTTCATTTCATTTATTTACTCTCAAGGCACTGGGCATTACAGAGAGGAGTGGGACAACAAATATGAATAAGATGTAAAACAAAACAGCAGGATTATAGAATAAATTATAATGCACTTTCAGAAATGATTGATTTGAACGCGTTGGCGTCTGTGATTGAAGCGATCGATGCGGGAAGGTGGTTCCAGTCAGTACATGTTCTAGGGATGAAAGAGTTGAAGTGCTGGTTCCTATGGCAGAAGGGAACCCCAACCTTGTATTGATGGTCATTGCGGGCTGATATGTAGGCTGGTGGAAAAAACAGTAAATCAGAGAGAGTTCTGTTAGTGTGATAGATCTTAGGAAAGAGACAGAGAGGTGAATTTTTGCGTCGTATTGAGAGGTTATACAAATTTAGTTAAGCCTTCATTAATGTGACACTTGCAGTTCGAGAGTAATTGGACAATATGAAACGTGCTGAGCGATTCTGAATGGATTCAATGTTGTCTATGAGCATGTGAATATGAGGATCTCAGATAGACGACGCATATTCGAGTTTTGGCCGAACTAATGATTTATACAGGAGAAGCTTTAGGTTAATTGGAGCAAGAGAAAAATTTCGACGTAAATAGCCAAGAGTTTGATTAACGTTGCATGTTATGTAGTCAACGTGAGCCTGCCATGACAGGTTGTTAGAAATGTTAACACCGAGGTACTTGTAAGAAGAAACGTTGCTTATAGGGGAGTGTTATTAAGTAGGTACGAGGGGGACGCAACTTTTGAAGGGTTACGAGCTATTCTCATTGATTTGCATTTATTTGTGTTAAGTTTCATTAGCCAATTATTACACCACGAAGAAATATTGTCCAGGTCAGATTGCAGGGTGTCAGTGTCGTTAGAAGTCAAAATTTCACGGTGAATAACACAATCGTCAGCAAGTAACCTAATAGGTGGCGCCATCTAGCGCGGCCATAGTGAAACAGATAACCACAACATCGTTATTGCAGAGACATTGTGCATTGTACGCCAGGTGCAAAAACTGTGCAGCGACAATATTACAAATGGGTAACCTTTTTACCCATTTTCATCTCAAAAACATTACGCGTAAGCAAACATTTTCATGACTGTGGTTGCACGAAGTGTCACAAGATGTCGACACTGTCGTTACAGTACCCTTGTCTTTTTCACTTTTTTGATTGATTGATATGTGGGGTTTAACGTCCCAAAACCACTATATGATTATGAGAGACGCCGTAGTGGAGGGCTCCGGAAATTTAGACCACCTGGGGTTCTTTAACGTGCACCCAAATCTGAGCACACGGGCCTACAACATTTCCGCCTCCATCGAAAATGCAGCCGCCGCAGCCGGGATTCGAACCCGCGCCCTGCGGGTCAGCAGCCGAGTACCTTAGCCACTAGACCACCGCGGCGGGGCTTTCACTTTTTTGCGTATACCAGGATACTGTACACGATAAAAAAGGTGTCCTGATCACTATGTACATTTAATTCAACATTTCAAATCATAGAAATAATTAAATAATACTTAGGCGACAAGACGCTATGGCGCTGCGAGCGCGTGTGACCTTTGTGCGGCTTGCGTTTGCGGGCGCGCCTCTATAAGGCATTCCAGTTGGGTGTGGGTTGGGTACGCAACGCCGCGCCCCCCAAGCCTGCAGCACCCCAAGAGCTTGGGTGCCCAGCACTAAAGCTCTATAATGTCAACGTCACCACGGCGGTGTTATACGAGCGCGTTAAATCATTTTTGCCGCACGTGCAAAAGCAATATTTCTACTCCACAGAATCTCCTATATATATTCATTTGTGTTGCTTTTTCAACCCTAAAGCCACTCATTCCTCTTTAGACCACAGCGAGATCTCGTTCTTCGAATATAAGCTCAATGCGAATTATGCTTTGAGTCGCCACGATGCAAAGCACGAGCAGTCACTGCTGCTACAGTATAGCGCATTGTATATCCGTCGGCGTTTGCATACCTTTTTGACGATGATGGTATCACTAATAACAACTTCTCGCACTTATACGTGTCGAAAGGCCGACATGATTGTGAGGCACGCCACTTTGGCCCGCAATTCAGCTCTTCGCACGTGAACTTACATGACGTGCAAAGAAATGCAAGTGCACGGGTGTTTTTGCGTTGGCCCTCCATTGCAATGCGGCCGCTGTGACACGGAATCTAGCCCGTTGCCTGCATCACAGAATAACCGTGCAACAGCTCACCTGTTACTGCGGTGGGTTCGATGACGAGACATTTTGCGCACAAGCCTTGTAACAATACTATTAAGAATTACCATATGACATTGATTATATAGCTGTATCGCAAGGGCTTTGTGAGGCGTGGATTTAAAACCCGCAATCTTCACAGTGCTGTCATCTTATAAATGTGCGCGCGATTCCTGCGGGGGCGGATATGGACGCTGCAAAAGTGAAAACAGCGGCAGCACGTGACACCATAGCATCGGTTTGGGCTGGCTGGCATAAATAAATCCGACACTCTGGTCTCAATAACTCAAAGGTCCGTTATGAATTCACTTAACACAACATGAAGACAAAATTCATCTTTTATTTGGTCTCACTCGAGGTACTGATTCTGCCTCGCCACCTTTAGAAATCTTTCTGCACTTATATATGGGGACGCTTTGCACGGCCTCCAAGATGAGAGGCACCTCACCTGATTTAGCATTGCCTCCTTGATTTGGACCACTTTGCACCAAGCTACTGTGCCACGTGGTAGGGCCATGCCATCCCGTGACGTCACGTTACGCCGCGCGGCGTCACAGCGACACCATAAATTATCAGCTCAGACCCAGTCGTTCAGACAAGGATCGGGGAGTGGGCCGCAAAGGTCGTCGTCAACCTTGGGCTGATGGCCCCGCCGCGGTGGTCTAGTGGCTAAGGTACTCGGCTACTGACCCGCAGGTCATGGGATCGAATCCCGGCTGCGGCGGCTGCATTTCCGATGGAGGCGGAAATGCTGTAGGCCCGTGTGCTCAGATTTGGGTGCACGTTAAAGAACCCCTGGTGGTCGAAATTTCCGGAGCCCTTTACTACGGCGTCTCTCATAATCATATGGTAGTTTTGGGACGTTAAACCCCACATATCAATCAATTTTTACAAAATAAATTCTTACCATCTATTCATCCATTCGTCCGTGGCAATCTGCGACGTCATATATGGTGTCGTCACTACAAGATGATGATTTTTGGCACTACTCCTTCCCGACGCCAACGGTCGAATGTCGTGTTTGATGAAGCAGTCATTAGGCCGTTCGCTACAAAAACATGCGAAATCGCAAAGACCCAAACGATATACACTCTGGAAGCGAGAGAGACAAACATTTGCGTCCAGGCTTCTATGAGGGAGGAAGCTATAGAATGAGTCTGCATGCGTATCTGTTTAACGCTCCGTGACAGCGGCGTACCTCTAGGCACGCCTCCTTTACGTATCGCGTTCGAGGGGAGCGTTTTATGGACGTCTCCGGGAGAGTGGAGCAGAATTGAGGTTCGATTGCAGCAGTATAGAATGAGTGGATACTCTCGGGGGACGAGGTGGCGGTATGGCCTGAGTGCGTCAACCGATATAAAGTGTGCGTGCGTGCAGATACGTGGTGTATATATATATATGCATCTCGAGCGCGTTCCCCACGACCGACGCCTACGCCCTGCTGCCACGCTCCACTTGGCCCCACCGCACCGAGACTCCTCGGGGACCCGCGCGGGCGTGCACGCGTATACGGTATGTAGTGCGCGCAGGCGGGGCATGCATCGCGTCGAGGCTCGTCGATTAAAGCGCACGTCCCACCACGTTTGAACCGTCGTGGCTTGCGGGAATTGCCCCGCGGTGGCATCGTTTAAGTCCCCTTTGTGTCGCAGTCCCTGCAGTGCTTCCTCGCGGTAGTACTCTTGGGATCCCATCACTCCTGCTGCCACCGTTGGGTCGGGCGTGCGTGTTGTCGTACTAGACAGGTGCGTTGCAGTAGCCCTTTAGAAGAGCACAGGCGTGTTTGGCGCATGCGCACTGGGCGGCCGCAAAGGTTGCCCGTACTCCGACCTAAAAAGGGGGGGTGGGGGTGGGAAGGCTGCGATGAACTTTCGGCACCCCTAAAAACGAATTCTGTGCACTCCTCTGCGCAAGCTCATAAGCTCGTGTATGCAAGCTCGCATGCAAACACGCAGTTGTATTCAAGTATTTTATGCAACGGAGTTGTACTCCGCTGTGCGGTCGTAGATTTTGAATTGCTGCGCACTATAACGTGCAAGCGCACGTGAAGGGCCCGAAGCGTGTGATGCGGGTCCGGGCGCAGTTCGGTGACAAGACGAACAGAGATCGCCATCTTCGATCCTAAAACTGCGGGATGTATACCTTACGTACTGCGATGTGTACGTATAGTATACGAAGACTCACCGGAGAAGTAGCCGAACGCCGAGCTCGGAGGTCCGGGTCCCATCTCGGGCGAGTCGTCGAGCCCGTCCGGCGACATGCCGGGCCGCAGGGAGCGCATCACGCGCCTCGGGCTGCGGAAGAAGTGGCGACGGGCACCCAGGGTGCTCAGCTGCTTCATGCGACGCTCCTTGGAGCGCCGGTTCTGGAACCACACCTGCTCGCGAAGAGAGTTTTTGGTTATTATTATTATTATTATTATTATTATTAATAATAATAATGTTGTTGTTGTTGTTGTTGTTGTTGTTGTTGTTGTTGTTGTTGTGTAGCACATTGCAAAAGACAACACTGGCACAAAGTTTCAATCGAGATTAAAGCATGACAAGGTCCGAAGGAAGCCACGAGGTGACATCGTATTCTTAATGTCCCCTCTGATGAACGCTACTGCAAACGCACAAATTCAGATCGTTCCGTTGACGTTAGCCACGAGCCACCGCTGGAAGCTGTTACGAAAGGAACAGAGGGTTGGTGGCAGTTTATGAATTACCCGATCCATTAACAAGTATGACTACAAGCCAGGCTTCGCTCTACTTTACACGTTGGCTGGCGACTTGACCAGTTGAGCGGGCTATGCATCGCCAAGCCGTAATTTGTATGCGAGCGGAACCACTGCCACGATCAAGTTGCTGAGTATGTTTCTACCGTACGCAAACGGCCCTAGTAGGAGCCGAGCCGAAGTGACTTCAACACCGCAAGAGTTTTTTTTTTTTTTTTTTAGTATAGACGAGCGGATGGATGGATGCACATTGTATAGAGGCATATAAATCGAGAAACGGCGTTTGGACGGTCTCTCTCTTGTCCTGTGCTTCAAGCTGCTTCCCCGTTTACACCAAACGGCCCAAAATAAGCACTGTAGGATATCGTAAGCATACTTATCCAAATGGGGGCGATGATGAATGCCACATAACCCAAACAGCCGTCTTTCTATATCGCAAGCATATATTAGTCTTTCTGTACCAATATGAGATCAATACCACTTGTAGGCAAACAAATATTTAAACTTCGTAAAAATATTGGTTAAAATACAACAAATTTTTATTCATTTCCTACGCCATGCAACCGATGCGTTACCTGTGTCTTATTATTGTACACAATTACATTACTGTTACATTATTTATCTGTTCGTAACTGAGTAACAATCTACTCCGTTATTTTCAAAACGGGACCGCAAGAAGGTTGACTACGTTGATATTTACCTCTGCATTTACCCTATACGTTCTATGTAAACGCCATTCGTACGCAAAAAATAAAAAAAAATAAACAATAAAGTCGAGTGCACCACGCAGTGAACGCGAACCATGCCAGGCGTCGCGTCAACAAAGGTGACCGAGAATGTATGCACGGGTGGCAATGACCGCGGCAGCGGTGGGCAATGATAAGGCAAGGAGGAAACGGAGGCCTATAGGGGAGGGCGTCGGTGGGGAAGAGTGAAAACGAGGGAGGAAACAGGGAAGAGCGACGGCATGTGAACCTGGACGCGCGTCTCCTACGGATTAGCGAGGTTCGCCTGGGGAACTCCGATAAGGAGGACCCCGGGCGGCGAGCTCAGCCGCAGGCCTTTGTATGCAGATCTCGGCCAGGCAGTGTGTCGATGTCGATAGAAGGAGAGGAGGGGAACCAAAAGATGGATGGTTATAATATATATATATATATATATATATATATATATATATATATATATATATATATATATATATATATATATATATATATATATATATATATATATATATATAGTAGGCTGAGAAGGCTTTCCGTTGCCGAGCCATCTGCTTTGCTGACGTATAATATTTTTTTCTAGCGTTCTGTTGTTTCGTTTCCTGTTGCGTTAATTTTGTCTGACCTCTGTGCCACTGTCACACTTCCGTGTTTTCTACGGCCTATCTGCGCATTCACATCGACTCATCGCGTTCCCGTGATTGACAGCCTGACTCGCGAGGCATTTTAAGCAGAATATGAGCTTGCAGTGAGAGCGACCCATGCGCCGAATGCGCCTAGAGAGATCGCAAAACCTTCTATATTCAAACGTGTAGCATAAAAACATTTTAAAAATACGTTTCCGTGTGATATTGGTGGTGTATATAGGCGACGGTTTCCCATTAAATTATCAGCACAGAGGTAAGCTTGTAGTTTTCTTGCTCAGCGCATGCGGCGACACCGAAGAGCGGCCACGTGGAAAGAACCCCCGAATGATGCTCAGTGGTCGGGACACGCTTGAGAGACGCTCTTCTGAATATAGCTTGCGTGAAACTACCGCGTTTGCGGCGTAACCACCCCCAACTCACGATCGAGCGGCGGCGGGTGTCAGCACTTATACCCGTGGTACACGCATGCAAGCAGCAACAGCAGCGGCAAACCTTTTCATTACGCGCCGAAGCGGGCACCCGTCCGGCTGCCGCTGTTCCCGTACTCGGGTTTTTTCCCCCTCCCTGCAAAATCTTCCCCTCTGCCCCGACCGCAACGCAACGGTCACCTTTTGCGGTTCCTGCCTCGCTGCAGCAGCGGTGCTCTATTGTGTTTTTGGTCGCACCACATCGTAATGACAGCCTTCTGTATACTCCCGCGGAGCGCTGGTATACGCAACGTCACAAGGGCAACATGGTGCCTCCCCGTCGCTTCCTAGCTTACAACATCCACACCCCCTTTTCTGCTGTCTCTTTTCACTTTGAAAAGAGACAGCACAAAACTTAGAAAAGAGACAGCAAAGTCGTGTGTGCGTGGCTGTGAAACGATCGAACGACTCCAATGTCACGTGTCCTCCATATCCTAGATTTTATACTGCTCTTTTTTTTACAATGCAATTTCCAGCCCTGATTTACACTCGGTAAAGTCGACCGCTTAACCAGCGCGGACTGCCGTTATATATTCGATAACCGTGAAAAACTCGTCTACGCATATGGCTCATAGGTTATTGTCTATCTCAGCAAGCCTTATTCCATAGCGTGCCGTCTGCGACGATTCAAGGAAACAACCATGTCCACATGTCATGTCATGCTCCTGTAAGTGCACTCGTCGCTCGACTTAATAACTGTCGGAGTTTTGAGTCTCAAGTCGCTCGATTTAAACGCACATTAGAGTGAAAAACAATCTTTTTTTTTTCGTATTTGTAGAGTATTCTTTTTCAGTTTCGAAAAAAAAAAGCACGCTGGTCGCTTGAAGACGCTTGACGATTAAGCCAGAAAACGTGCAAAAAGAAAATGATGGGGCCGACGCCTCTTGAAATTTTACGAACCAAACGCGGTGACGTCTGCAATATGATGGCGTCTGCGTAGGTGATTCTCAGTTTTTAATGAGTAAAAAAGCGAAGTAGTTTGTAAAATAGGGCGACAAAAATTGCGGATGTTGCTCATACTAACTCGTGAAATATAACTTGCGCTTTGGAATTGCCTGGACTCGGACTCACCAAAATTTTCTTCGGCCGGACTTGCATGATAATTACACTGACCCGGACTGAAGTCCGAGTGAGCCCACTTATAAGTGTGTTCACCAACCTATGGTTTGTAGTGTGAAGTCAGCATACAAGGTTCTGGGAAATCTCGTTGAGCAAGTGTTACTACATGAGTTGAAGTTAACCGAGAAAATGAAAATAAGAAACAAAAAAGACTTGCGAAACGTGCTATGCGAAAGAACTTCGATGTTGCCACGAATTCTACCGAGCCCTCACTGAGCGTTCAGAGACGTGGTTCGATCGCTACGTCTCCTCGTCTGAACGAGCTAATTAACTCGTCGCCGAATGGAACGGGTTCAAGTGTGGGTGTTGGGGATAGCGCCTTCCTGAATACTGCCCCGCAAAGCGGGCTTTCGTGCCGCGTTGAAGGCGTTCTCGCATATAATGAACTGAGACTTTCGCGAAAATGCAAGAGCAGCTATTGACACGGCGTCCATTCGCGAACTATTTGCCTTGCGATGCACTCCTCTGGAGTCCTTAGTTGTATACAGACGACGTTGAAGAAAACGATGCAGTCCGGTGCGCGGTTGAGTGTGCCCTTTCAAATAAAGAAACGGTGTAGTATACAATTAAATACTGGTAGGTGCTACCGCGGTACTCTAAATACTTTCACTCTCCTTTCATACATGTGGAAGTTACATGTATGACACTCTCTCTATAGAGGTACGTTGACTTGCTGTTGGAGGGTCGTGGAACCACTATAGACTTTCCAGAAGAGAGTCAATGCACCAATCTCATAAACAGAGTCAACTTGCCTTCCTATATAGAGAGTACAAACCATGTGACTCTCGCATGTACGAAAAGAATGTCATACGACCAATTTATCATTTTTTAGCGCAATGTATCAGAGGCGGTAGCCACGAGCATTGGTCGTCAGAACTACACACTGATTTGATAAGTTAAACATCGTTTCTCTTTGTCTTACTTGGTTGCTTCTTTTATCAAGTGTCATTGCTTCTTTTATCAAATGGAGATAACTTTTATATTCAAGACTTTAACTCAATGCATGTAAAATGGTGCAGGATTCGGCCTTGGTTTGCGTGGTACGTAGTAAATATAAATAAAGTGAGTCGCAGAAAAGTATTATAGCGGTAAAATTAGTGTACTTGCGCTGTTTCTTGCCATGGTTATCTTTAGGCAGCAGCATGGTATATCCTTCCTTCAAACATTCTGTATACTCTTCTGCCCACGTGGCTGCCTGTGAACACCACGAGCCGAGAAACTCATGATGAAGCCATCTTTTCTGTTTATCTCGGACCTTGCTCACGAACTCTGCCTCGCACAAAGTGGCGCCTTGAACGTATAGACGCGCCTTTTTGGCGCCCTCGGCTCGCAGAAAACCAACAATTTCCAATTCCATCGGCCCCACCGTCACACACGCTCGCATAGAGGGGGAGCCACTTACGCGCTGCGTATGTGGCACTGCGGCAGCGCAAACAACGGGACACCGAACGCAACCGCCGCTGCGTTTTTTTTTTCCCTTTTGTCCTTTGATTACACGCCACGCGAACGCCTCTATTAGGGTGATTGTGTATAAATTCACCCGCTGCGCAGGTGCGTCGCCCGACGTTTGTTCCGTTGGGTTTCGACGAAGGGAAGGCAGAGTTTGGCCGTGGTGGGTGGGATACGGGACGCCCTGTGTGCACGACCTTGCTTTTCTTTCTCCTCATTCTCGGCCCGGAATTGAGACGTCCCCTCAATGACCGTGTATCGCAGTTCTGTGCAGTAGTAGGCTTCAAAGGCGGAGAGTGCCTGCAAACATTTACAAGTCGCTTACGGCAGCGTGCACCAAAAGTAAGGACAAAACGGATGAATAGGCATGACGTGAGCACTAAATGTCAACTTGTTTTTGTTTTTGATATGCGCTGCCATAAACTGTCGTGAACAGAACTAGCCCATACATCTTGAGCGATTTACAAGTACACTCTTAATCAGGTCCCGCTTAAAGGGCTGGATAAAGCCAGGGAGCCGGAAGTTTTTCTTCTGGTTTCATTGATGTAGCCAGCACTTAACCAGGACTTGGCTATATCCCGCCTAAAGGGCAGAATACAGCCAGGAAGCCGGGCGCTTTTCGTCAGGTTTCCTCAATATAGCCAACACATAACCAGGATCTGGATAAAAGTAGCTGTTGGAAGAGATGATAGAGCATTGCACAAGAATTTCGAGGTGGAGACGCGATACTGCAACTTTGTTGATTGAAACTTTTGATGTATTCGTATTAATACCACTTCCGTGACCTTACTTATTGCGTTCTATGCGCTTATAATTTTGCTAGAAGTCATGATACCTTTCTAGACACAACAAAGCTGCAAATATTATGTGCGAATGTCCACAAAATAGAAAGACATTCAACTTGTGATGCCGTAATTCGTATGACATGAATACTCTGCTAGGAAACAAAGCCAGTTCAAGATTGAAGCTCAGCGTTTAAGCGATTTCGTGAAATATGTATCTGTCATTATCATTTCACCTGAACAGCCACGCTATTTAGAACACTCTGAAGCTGTATTGACACTTTTGCAAGGCAACATAAATACAGAATGATTATTTATTTATTTTGTTTATTGCGTGAAACTAATACAGACCGCAGAAAAGTGAATGAAACATGTTCGCTTTGGCATCCTGTCGCCCTTGCAAACCTGTACCTAAGCAGCTGACAAAAACCAGGAAATGCGCCTTCCAGGTTAGATTTACATTGTGAAATCGTTAATAAATAAATTAGGGATGACGATGATTTATGACCTTTAACAATTGAGCACAATTAAGACGTTAGTAGGAGAAGCACCGTAAAGATGCGCTCTGGATTGATTTCGGACCACCTGGCTCTGTTTGGCGTTCATGACTGTGCATGGAGCGTTGCAGGTACACACACGATTGCGTTATTTCCGCATTAAACCGTAGACGCGCCGTGCGTGGGATTTGCGACCTTGGTGGGATGATGTGGCATTATACCGGCGCCTGAATGCATTTCTTGTTCAAAGTGTCAACTACACTCAGTGCAGTTTGCGGCGTAAAGAAGATGAAAGACAGAAAATGGCAGATCAGCTCTACGAAATTTCGCAAGATAAGCAAAACCATGTAGACAAAAAAAAAGTTTCCTGTTCATTAGTTTTGGATTATGCCCCTTGTCCTGCAACATCTACCCCCCCCCCCCCCCCCCGCGCATGCTCGTCCCTTCCCCCTCCCTCTCTCTCCTTTCCTACGCATCCACCTCTCTCGACGCACAACGGTGACGCAGGCAGTGTCTGCTAGCGAGTTTGCTGATCGGAAAAACCCCCTGCTTGCGCTGCACAACCGTTCCATGGCAACCTCGTATTTATAGGCACCGTATCTTGACCTCCAAGATATAGTGCCGGCAGAAGATTTCTCTTGTTGTTGAACAGAAACAAGTCGCAGCGTGCGCGTAAACTAAAAGCGGACTGCGGGTCTCTGATGCATGTGTCCAATCGCAGTCTTTTGTATCTCATTGCCAATTAGCAGCAATTATCGTGTTCCAGTAGGAAACATCGGTTTATCACTGCGTGCTTTGCGCCTCCCGACGTGTCTCTTCTGCGCAACGCCGCCATGAGCGCCAGCGCCATGATGATAGTTATAGCGCGAGAACAGAGCGACGACAAAGGGACAACACCGCCGCAAGTGTAACCTTTCGCGCCCACTGCTTCGCATCCACTCATGATTCCATTTAGTGGGACATTGCATAATTTTTCTGTCTGTGTCACAGTAAAGAAAATGCGTGGGTGTTAAGCGCGTGTGAATGTGGCAGCTTTGCCTTCCATTAATTCCACATCAAGAGTGCTTTTGACTCGTCCTTCAACACCGAGTTACCAAAAGTACTTACATTCTGGTTCCTCCAGAGCGAACAACTCGTAACGAAACCGACCGAGGCATAGCTGCTTCCGACGCGAAAGATGCACGCAACTGTGCGGCACGCGTCCACCAGACACGGCGGAGACGCGACAAGAGGCGCGGCCTTCGCGCCGTCTGTGTGTCCGCCTTTGTGATCAACACCCGCTGACCGCTACTCGAGGCGTCAAGTGACCCACCCCACACAGACGGTGGTGCGTGAAAACACGACTGGCAGCGGTATACAGCTTCCTACGTGCGGTGTATACGCCCTACAAGCAGGGGGGGGGGGGGTGCTTGAGCTGAAAAGAGAGGGCGGAGGTCCCCGTGGAGACCCCTGTGAAAGACTCGGGACCCGCGGTGCTCGAGGTCTTTCAGCTGAGCAGGAGACTCGAGTGTTGCATATAGGCAGACGCGCCGCAGCAGGACGGAAGAGAAGACGTCGGACAGGCGTTGTGTAATCACCGGGGCGCCTGCCCAGCCGAGCGACACGAGTGCTCGTAGTGCGAGAAAACCGTTATTTTCCGAGCTCGGCGATGACGCCTGTATACCTCCTCGAGGACGCTGTGATTCACGGAGAAGCGCTTGGCGCTGTGTATAGCCCAATACTTCGCGGGGAGATTTCTTCTAACAGCATCCACACACATTACGGGCGATTCGGACACTCTCTGTTTTGGTTTTGTTTGCTTTGTGTGTGTGTGTGCACTGTACAACTTGTCCAACATACAGCTGCCTCGCTTTTGCGTCTTCATATAGAGCTCGGGACGAGCGCGCGAGATATTGCTTTCTTGTAAGAAAAAAAAAGGGGGGGGGGGAAGCAGGAAGAAAATTCGTGCGCTATTTGGAAGAAGGTTCTTCCGGCTTTTAAATTTGAATTGCTCTCAAACTTTCGTCCCAAGCTGTTCCAGCTGGCTTAGTCGTTGTCGGTACTATAAAAACATGTAAGTGTTTCTCACTGTCTCTTTGTTCCTGTTTCAAGAGTTCATTCATGAAACCGCAACGTCAAAATAATCGACGAATAGTTGTACTATATACTTACACTGAGGCAACAGGAAACTTGCCTCCACTTCCGGCATAGGCATACCTAAACTCGATCCCTTTCTCCTATAGGCACTGCGCCGTGCTCCCAACCGGGCAGAGGAAATTAGGCGCCATCTTCTTCTTCTGACCACGACCAACCACTATCAACCACTACCTTTCACGATCACGGTGTGGAGGCAAGCAAAGCGACTTGTTTCGCTGTAAGCTAAGCCGAATTGTGCTCATCATAGAATCCTTCCGAAAGGCTTCGAAACGCCGCAGCTCGCCTATGCAATACTCACAGTGAAGCATAAAATACTACGCGGGGGCTGCAGGCCAAACACCTTGTACATGTCTGGATGGCAGTACAGCAATGGAAGGAGACAAAAAGAGATACGTGTATATATAAAGATGATTTCAATCTCCTTGCTGTTTTTTTTTTTTTGCAGTATTAAGGTGAAGCTAAATTAGCATCTCTTCGTCGTATATGAATGTTGACGGAAACGCACTTCAGCAAGTGATATTCCTTTATTATGGTAAGTTAGTATAGAACCCCTACTGCCCAATCACCACATTGATTTATTTTCGTTTTCTTTTTCCTCTTGCTACACCGGTCGATTCATTGCCGATCTTTTGCAGTTTATTGAGCTCTGCGCCGCATTCAGAGCCATCCGACCAACGCAACCCACACTCGACCATCAGTGTAGCAGAGGCTCAAGTCAATACAAACACTCTAGTAAGTCAAGAAAAGCACTTTAGCGTGTGACCTCGACTGACCGTATAACCGCCACGAACTCACAATGGTCTCCGTCACCCGCGCAGCCCTGCGCATTGCCGTAAGGACAGGTCTCAGCATACAACCGTTCGGCTGCTTCACCGGAGCTATGCGCGTTCGACGACGACGACGACGACGACAGCGTCTTTGACACTGGGGAATGCGAGTCGCATTCTCGCGTCGATGCCAGCGGGTGTGGCTGGCGCCAGGTACTCGCGCGACAGTTGGCGTCGTCGCGTGGCTGCTCCTCACACACCGAGGCCGACGGTGCGGAACCCCCCCGCGGTGAAGGATGAGCGCGCAGCTGGTTGCGGCTAGAAGGAAGCGCGACGCGAGTGCAGCGATGAAGACGTGCCTTCACGCTGGCGGTGTCGACAACGTGGCCTCGAGCACTGCTCGCGTGCATCGCGACGGTGTCGTTGCGAGACGTCTTCGAGACGAGGTGCTTCTCCGCGGCCGTGCGATAGATGAGCTCTTTCTCCTTCTCCAGGGAAACCAAGTGTTTGCCAGGCTTCTGTAGGATCGGGCGTCTGAACGAAGAAGAAAGAAAATGGAACAAAGCAGAGGAGGCGTCGCGTCGTCTCTTTTTCTTCTTAAGCAGCGCGTGTTTTCGAAGCGATCAGTAGAAATAAAGAAGTGACAAAGAAATGCTCGCCCCCGGAGCAAGCAGTCCTGCTGCAGAGAGGACGACGGGGCGGTGCCTGCGCTGCCGCCGGCGGCAGAGCAGGGAGAAGCGGCATTCATGGGAAGAAGAGCGGCTTGACGTTGAGCGATGCACGCCGCATGATTTTTCTCTGCCCCGCGGGCGACGTCTTCGCTCGGACTCATCTGCGGCGGCGGCGCTGTGGTGGCCAGGTACGCGGTCTGTGCTGCTATAGGAAGAGAGAGGGGAGCTACCACCCCGAATAACGCCGGCGGCTTCGAAACGTAGAGGAGTCGAAGAACGAAATACAAATTTTCTATCGAGCAGCAGAAGAATAGGTAGCGCTTCTTGTTTCTTCGTGTATACATTGAAAGGCCCGCTTGTTGGATGTTGTCTTTCTCTTACATGTTTTTTTTTTGTCATGTCTTCCTCTTGTTCCTATCCTTGTGACGAGACTTTGCCAGTTGTAGATACGTACATGCCGGGCCTCGAGGAATGCGGCTCTTTGCGGTATACACGGTGGCTTTTGGACGGCACGTACATCGGCGTGTATTTGTCTCTGGTGGTGCGAGTTGAGCTGGAGCCGGCAACTTTCTTTCTTTCTTTCTTTCTTTCTTTCTTTCTTTCTTTCTTTCTTTCTTTCTTTCTTTCTTTCTTTCTTTCTTTCTTTCTTTCTTTCTTTTTCTTTCTTTCTTTCTTTCGTCAAGCGGACGCTTGCTTTTCAGTGCTACCGTCTGAATAAGAAAACGCGCATGCGATATGTGCGTGGCTCTAGCATTGCGCTGAGGTCTATGCAGTCGATACCACAAGCATGTGTGTTAAACTCGCAAGAAAAGGGGAACTGGTTCAATAAATTGTATTGTGCGATATAGTACATTAAGAGAATTTACCTAACACCCTGTGAGGATTTTGGTGCGCAAGCTGGCTTCGCGGCAGTGCCTGCAATCATTGCTAGAAAGGCGGCTTTACAAAAATACGCGTTATGATATTATTTTTTTCGTAGGTTATATGCTGCCCGGGTGCAAAAACTTCGAGCAGTCGCCTGAGGCACCGCCATCGTAATCAACGGAGAGTGCGAAGAGACAGGGGTTAATCCTCTCTTCCCCCACCTCACCCGGTAAAACTGCCGGACTTTAAAAGGTCTATTCATTCATTGTATATTTCTGCGGTTTGTAGTTGGGAATACAGGTCATCTAGAGGAGTGGGTTATAGCCGAGAGAAAGCAGTATCCGTGTAAACGTTGCCTCAACATCTTCTCACGCAGCTGTGCGTATTTGTGGAGCACAAGAAGCCTCTAGTCCATTTTGGCCATGAGGTGGCCTTGTTTTACAATGATCGTACTTAACGAGCTTCTTGGAAGGCTGCACGCAGCGTCGACATCAGGTTTTTTTTTTTTTACTCTACAATCTGCTGCGTTGCTTATTGCCAGCCTTGCGGGGAACATCAAGTTTCTTCGGTTTCAGGGCAGTCATTGCGTGAACAAAGGAAGCGGAGGAGCGAGCGGGTTTCCCGGCTCATCGAAGCGAACGAGCCGACAGGTACGACGACGAGCTAACATGTTTCAAAAGCACGCGATGAAAAGCGTTAATTTCTACTCGCTCAGCAAGATGCCCTCCTAATCCACTGCTCAACCTCAGAAATGCATCGCCGAAAAGTCCCCTTTTTTGAGGGAAAGCCTGCTTCTTGGGGCATTAACACACTACACGATACTTCACTCATTGAGCCCGCGACTGCATACTGTCGATAATTCGCCGAAAGCGATTATAGTGATTTCAGGCCAATCAGGCCTACTTAGTCCTTGACATAACATCGGCTATTTCCGATGGTACACAAATTGTAGTACCGGTCTACAGCATGTACAAGCGGCAGAATACAGCCAGGAACTGGTCTTATATGTACAGTTGCTTTCAATTAATACTCTAAGTGAGCTTCCGACTTTTCTCGCCTTTCTTCTTTCAGTTTCACTTTCTGTCAAAAGCACATTTCCCCGTATTTCAATGCATCAAGACCTAGACAATTCAGAGCCCGTAATAGCTCGCTAATACCTCAAGAAAAACTGAGTGCATTACACTAGACTCATAGGAAATTTTTGATTGCAAAAACAAGACATTCACCAGACGAGAGACACAGGACGGGGGCTACCTTAAACATTTCCAGTTTCAAGCTTTCCAGTGTGAAGTTTTAATTTCCGAGAATTCAGTATACTCGACTTTGTCACTTGCGGTAATGAATGCCTTCGACTCAAATACATTGACTCGAATATCTAAAGACAACGTGGCAGCGCACTGCTGCGTTTTTCAACGTAATGCGAAGTAAGCACTTTCACATGTGTGTGTGTGTGTGTGTGTGTGTGTGTGTGTGTGTGTGTGTGTGTGTGTGTGTGTGTGTGTGTGTGTGTGTGTGTGTGTGTGTGTGTGTGTGTGTGTGTGTGTGTGTGTGTGTGTTTCGAGGAACGTTATATATCGTTGCTTGAGTGGCGAATTTAGCACGCAGCAGAGCGTGCACAAAGTGGAAACCATGTTCTCGTTCACCAGCAGCACCAGGGCCCGCTATCGCGGTTGTTTCACACGCGAAGCTCGCTGAAACAACCCGCTGGCTGTCCGATGGCTGGAATGTCTGAGCGGCATGAAGAGAGAGAGAGAGAGAGCAAGGGAAAGAGCTTACACCAAGGATAACCGGACGATAGGCAGGCGTCGACGCTTGGAGAGAGGGAGCGGTCCGTCGGCGCGGAAAAACGCGGCCATAATTTACGCTAACTGCGGCTCCCGTTCCGAGGCGGAATTTATGCGCGTCATTCAAAAACCGCCGCATGCTCCACGTTGAAGCAGCGTTCCGACGCCCTCCCGCGCCGCTTGGATACGCGGCAGTGCGTCTTCCCACTTTCCTCCCTTTGATATCCCTGAAGTGGCGGCCCACACCGTCGTGCCTCCTCGCGCCGTACATACTTCAGCATTTTGATTCATGCGTTCCTCCTAACCCGCTTTTTTGACGTTATGCGTTACTTGCGTCTTATTGTGTTGTGCAGTGTGACCCACATGTAAGCTTGCGCTCAGTTCGAGCATGCACGGCATATATAGTTGAAGATCAGGCCTGTACGCGCTGCTTTCGCTTGAGCTATGTTCGGAAAGAAACGGAAACGTTACAGAGGGCTACACAGAAGGGAAGCTGCAAGTTCTGCGCATGTATGTGCCGGAAACAGTAGCAGCTGCAACTGCGGCGATAAGCACGCTGAATGTTCACGCGGCGACAGCAATGAAGTACTACGATTACGGCACTGCGACTGGAATGTCGCGCCCGCGTACACATTCGTTTCACTTGCTCTAGTGGTGTTCTTTAGACAAGACAAGAGTGACGTCGATAATCGCTACACTGGTTGATACCGGTAAAAAAGTTGAATGAGGTTTAAGCATTGAGAAATGTCGCTGAGAAAGAATGAAGACACCGTGTAAACGCTGTTTTGTTCAAATTGAGTGCAGATGCAGACGTAAAGTGCGTACCGAAGACGTTATTCCGTTTGTCTGTAATGTACACTAAAAGAAAACAAGTACAAAAAGTGCATATCTTCGCTTGAGCGCCTCACTTCGACAACACGACTGTCGAGGCGTCACCGTTGGCAGTGCCGACGTCTAGCTGCAGGCAAAGCTCCGCTTCTCAACGGTGGGGGAAAAAACTTGCAAAAATACCGTGAAAGCAACAATGGAAGAGATGAAGTTAGAGGGCCTTTGAGCACTCTCTCTCCAGCTTTGTGATGCACTCGTCTAGTAAAATCGGCTCTTACGCATTGATATAGTCTGCAGCGTTTAGAAAGGCTCGTACACAGAGCATCCATGTATAGGTCAATAATGGTATACGCACTTTGCTCGATGACTGAATGCTCCCGACGTTACTTTTATCACCACAAGGTCCTCGAAGTTTACTTTGCAAATGCGTGCATGCATATAACAAGGGGAAAACTGAAGCTTTCGATGGAAAAAAAATGCTTGAACAGGCGTTGTATGGTCCAGTCAACGTTTCGACAAGTGGAACTAATCTTCTGCAAGTCTATAAGTTGAAGTTGAAGCCTTGAAGACGACAGGTCCCCCTGTCAGCACGTAACCGCTGTTCAAAGATTTTCTTCTCATTGTACATGTACAAGTAACTCAAAGATATCTTCGTTCTCTTCGTCGCCTACTTTCGTTCCGCTACATTATTTTCATTTATTACGTTCGCTGTCCGTGTGGTTCTGGTTCCTGTACTCCCTGAAATATCCACTCCAGAGTAATGCACGCAGCCGAGTGCGTGGACGTCGAAATGCCGTCGCGCGTATGCCGTGTTTGCGAAATTAAAGTAACATGTGCGCGGTGGCATTTGATGCAATGTGCTTAACTAGGTACTAAGCTCCTGATGAGGCTAGCTCCCTTTGATCTTTCGGTTTCCTCTTTCTCTCTTCGTCGTTCAGCTTCCTTCCTTCCTTCCTTCCTTCCTTCCTTCCTTCCTTCCTTCCTTCCTTCCTTCCTTCCTTCCTTCCTTCCTTCCTTCCTTCCTTCCTTCCTTCCTTCCTTCCTTCCTTCCTTCCTTCCTTCCTTCCTTCCTTCCTTCCTTCCTTCCTTCCTTCCTTCTTTCCTTCCTTCCTTCATTCATTCATTCAATCATACATTCATTCCTTCCTTCCTTTCTTCCTTCCTTCATTCATTCATTCATTCATTCATTCAATCATTCATTCATTCAATGTTCATATATCAACTGTACATCTGTACAGCACTATAGACTTTAATTTTGCATTGTGTAGACAGTCTGCAGCGGCTACGGACACCACCGTAAAAATGGCCTCCCTGTGTTCGCGGCAATCCACCCCCCTTTCCTTCCTCCTGAAGAAGGCAACATTAATCTCTGTGCGCACTTTTGTGTAGCTTTACCTTTTAAACCTCATATTAATGCGTGGAAGACAAAGCCCTCCATACGTCTCATATGTACCAAAACAAAAAAAAGAAGCAAAGAAAAAATGAAAAGAAATGAAAAAAGCAAATAAAAAGACACAGTATGAGCAGCTTTTTTTTTTCTTCTTTTCGCTCTCTCTCTCTCTCTTTGTGGCATTAATCTATTTCACGTGTCGACAGCAGGAGCCCCGCGCGGCTGGTCCCCCGAAGTACTTAAAATAAATAAATAAACAAAACAGGGAGACCAAAACAAACGAACCTGGGAGCTAAATGAAAGGGCTGTGTGAATAGTCCGTAGAGATAAACAAACAAAGAAAAAATAAATCAAGATTTAGAAGGCTTGAATCGAAAGCTCGCGTGACGCGGAAAAGAGAGGTAATGTGTACGAGGGATTCATTTTTCAAACGTTGTTCTAAAAGTCGCCTACATCGCGAATGGCGTCGCTCGGGTGCTAGCAACTTACAAAAGAGTAAGTTGCTAGCTTTGCGGTCAGTGGGCCTTCCTCCAGCAGCGCGGATGCAGAAACGGCGCGTGGTTTGATGGATGGCTTAAGCGCTAGACAAACACAGCCGAGTAATGCTCGAAGCAAAATGTACGCATACATACGCACAAGAAAGTCGAGGCTCGCACGTGAGACTCGTGGCGACGTGCTTATCTCTAAGTGAAAACGTTCACTGGAAGGAAGCCCGCGCAACAGCTGGGCCGCGAGCTTAGCCGATTACTGTATTTACCGTCTGGCAACAGCAAATGACTCAATCTTGGCAGTGGGCTTTTAAGTTGAGAAAATTCTTGGCGTTCACTCTTCGCGCGTACGTTGGTGTATAGCGTCTTTCCCGTCGATATGTTGGCAACAATCGTTAATGTACAGCGTTTAACACACCGTGAAATTAACAATACCCCGGCCTCCAAGCTTTTTTTTTTTCACCTCTCGTGCCCACATGACAGTTCAGTCATTTGACAGAGAAATTACTTGAATTGTCCACTACACCAGCATGTAAATCACCTTTGTACAGTATGGCAGGCCATTGCTGTTACAGTCTGACTTTTATTACTTGTAGTAGTCAATCGCCACGTACGAGTCCTCCTCTAGCAGTGTGCACTCAAGGAGAATCAACGAAAGACGAATTGCGGTACACACACACACGAAAGCTATAGCAGCACTATAGCAGTGCGTTCGCGATACGTCATGCGGCTTCTTTTCACGTTTCACGGGCTCTCTTTACAACGAGGAAAAACTAACAGCGTGAGACGTATCGTACAGGAACCAATTTAGTCGGTAATTTCTGAAAGTGCTCTACATCTCAGTGTTCATATTTTGGGTTTCCCGTCCATGATTAAAAATTAGGTAATTAATAAATAATTATTTAGTATGCATGGGGAGAAACAAAAAATAGCCTGAGTACCTACAGGCTAGTGCCAGTTATATGCGTTTGGTTCAGTTTGCCTCCTAAGTGCCTTTCACTTTCAAATTTTTGGAATGAGGAGACTCTTCAATTCTCGATATGACACTTCTATGCCGCTTGTAGCTTGGAGTCGCCTTTCGAACGCATATACTCCTATCTCATTGGAATGACCAGCTCTTCTATGTGCACTTACTGCAGCTGCGAGGAAACCATCGCGCACCTTCTATGCGAGTGCAACCATTTCAACGCGCCAAGACACGAACTGACTGCAGCTCTGGATAGACTGGATCATCGGCCTTTGTCGGAACAAATGATTCTGGGTCATTGGCCGAGCCCATCCTCAGCCCAGAAGGCTTTGAAAGCTTTGCTGCACTTTTTGCGGACAACTGGCCTCAGAGAGAGACTTTGGTGTCTTATATACTTTGTTGTCTCCTTTCCTCTGTCGCATTTTTTTTTGTAATTTCTCTCTCTCTCTCTCTCTTCGCAACATTTTTTTTATCATCGTTTATTCTCCTCACCCTTTTTCCCCAGCACAGGGTAGCCAGCCCGTCTAAGAACTGGCTAACCTCCCTGTTCTTCTACTTAAACTTTCCTCCTCCTCCAAATTCATGGCTCAAGTTATGTGGGACGCCCTATATATATATATATATATATATATATATATATATATATATATATATATATATATATATATATATATATATATATATATATATATATATATATATCTGTGTGTATATATAACGAAAACCATAAAGTAAGGCATACGCACGTCTAACTAGCAATGAAACGATTTTTTAAGCAAATGAAAGCACACTCCCAGCCAGTTGCTTAAGTGTCTTAACTTGAGACAACATGCTGAGAGGTGAACTAGCATATCTCTTTTCAGTAGCTACGACTCTCGCCAAGATTTCTGTGTGACATTTTATTTCATATCTGGAAATGTAGTACATGGAAAGAATGAAACAACTAACGAAACCACGAAACATGTTCGTGACGACATACTCGGTACGCACGAGTTTCTTCGCACGTACTGCACGCGTGTCAACTGAAGCCGCAGGTAGCAACATCACCACCACCGACATTTACGCGCATGGTGTAGGTGACGCCTGCATTCAACTCGGTGAGCCCCGCGCCTATATAGTGCGCGATCATAAAACTGCCGCTCAGGAAATGGAGAAATGACGCGCACACCAAGCGACCGCTAGGAGCACGAATACGCGTAGAGGGAACCGTCGAGGAGGTTGCCGCCGCTGTGCCAACTTTCACTAGTACGAAGGATATAGAAAGTGGTCGCCTATGTGACACTGAATGTGCTCCAACGCGGCCGCGCGAGCGTTGTGTTCAACGTGAAACCCACCGCTGCTTGTGTGGGTGATGCGCACTTTTGGGTCGGATACTGTGCAGCGCTGCCGAATCCTGCGGTGGAGGAGGTCAGACGAGAGTAGAATTCACTGAGTGGACAGTCAAACATTTGAGCTCAACAAGCACTCGTCTCTCTCTTTAGCATCACTCTTCTATATACTTTCAATGTCCTCGCATATATGTGTACTGGCTGTGTCCGAAAGCCCTGCTTTTCAGAGCCCTCTGGTGACCGATGAAGGGAAGCGTGATAAGATGTTGATTTAGAAACTTGTGCGGCCACTGGAATCAAGCCATCTTCTGTATGAAATAAGTGTGCACTCAACGATTCATGGGTGAAGCCAAGAAGTTTAGCAAACTATAGGGTACTCGCATTCACTGAATACCAATGTAAACACGCATTCGGTTTTGAGTAATGACTCTGCTATGTCCAACTTCCTCGTTCAGGTTACGCGTCGTGCCGCGCAGCATCAATATTACCCTACGAAAAGATGTGGGCCATCCCAAACGAGAAACAAGTCGAGCGCGGCTCCAAGAATGGCCGGAGATCTCCGTTGTCCACGGAGCTCCCACCTGACAAATCACTCGTTCCAGTGGACGAGTACCACCCGTTTTTGCACACTGCACGCAACTATATAGCGAAGCACGCAAGCACGCTCACGACGCGCGCGGACGCGACTACAGCGCACAATGGCCGGGCGGAGCGGACCGCTGTAATGACGCCATTAGGAAGCGCTTCCTGTTTTGAGGCGGAAGGGTGGGCTTCCGGTCGCGTGGATAGGCCGAATTTCCGAAATAAGTCCGCGCACTCCTCCGACGGCTCGTCGTGCGACTGCGCGCACAGGAGTCTTTTCGCTGTTTCCGCTTTCACTGCGGCTCTGATTGCGTGCCGCGACAGAGAAGATCGCACGTTCGTTCTCTCTCTGAAACGCGTCGTCGATTGAAAGAAATCCTGCGTCTCCTCTGACACTACGCGAGTATAGGACACGCAGCATGAGATCTCCACCGAAATATGCGGAAATAACGCCCCATTGCACAATGGGCGACAAAAAGTACGCGTGGACCCGCTCACGTTACAGAGCTGTCGCTATGGACAACGTTGCGCAGTTTCCGTACCTCGTACGTCCGGCGGGCCATTTAGTTATATCCCAGCTGGGTTTTACAAGTGCGTCTAGGTAAACCCATTACACGGTCCGACGATCATTCATTTCGAGTACTCGGACGTGTATACTCTTCCGTGAACGACACATTTTTCTTGTTACTGAAGGGCAAAGCAGATTGAACGGTGATTATAGTTTTTGGTAAGGCTCACGTGATTTATATACATAATCACAATGAGTAGATGTCAGTTTTAGGAATTTATAGCGTCAGAAGTGTCTGCTACGTGACCTCCCGTGTAGTCGTCTTAATACCGTCAAAAATGAAATGCGTTGATTTAGGTGCGGGGATTATTCAGGGTCGAGTAGCTCGCGAAGCCCATGCGGCGACTGCATCGCGAAGCTACCACGTGCATTGCAGAATCAATCGGAAAATGGGTGTGTGTGACGTGCCGCGGAGCGCGTGCACCTTTTTTTTTCTTTCCTTCTCCGTCTGCCCACAAACGGTCGCCATTATGAGACATTTCGCCACCGACCGCTTCCCGAAAGTCATCAAAAATGACGACCTCTTCCATTATTCGTGCAGAGTACGATTTGGGGGGGTAGCCCACGTGTGTATAGCATAGCACGCAGTGGGCGCAAATGATTAACACGCGCGGATCCCCCCCCCCTCCCCTCTCCTCTCTCTATGGAAACATTGATATGGCGCTGGGAGGAACATTATGCTTCTGCACTTCCTGATGGATCCAGGCACAATGGTCCCAGAGCATGAACGTTCGCCCTGCGCAAGTGTGCGATCAAAACACGACGCACGTCTTCAACTCAGTGGGCTCGAAATGACTGTCGTTGCGAGCAGGTATCATCATGCAATATGCAATCGAGTATACAGTAGGCCTTACTCGACGCTTAGTTATGTGCACCTCTGTTTCTCTCTCTCTAGAAATATAGGTTACTGCCTTTTAGCAGGTGTAATCACTGTTACCACGTTGAATGATTTCGTTTTTTTTTTTTCCTACAGACAGCTTTCTAAGCAACCGTAACAACTCTGAAAGTGCGCCAAGTGCGTATGTGCTATGAGGAGAGAACGTCACACGAAATAGTTTGCGTATTTGTCGAGACTAACATTACACGTGCGCATCTCGCTTTATTGTCATCACATCCTATGGTCCGGGAAGCGAAACAGTGCTGGCATGCGATGTATTAATCTCAAATAAAGAGAACACAGGGTGAGACAAGAAAGAAATGAGTAAGTTCGATCATATACAAGAGGCTGCAGTTGGTTGAAGGAGCACGTAGTGCCTTCTATAACGCGCACTACCGCGAAGGGTTTAGATGGGAACCGCGTAATAACAATACGAAGTGCGATCATTCGATGAGTGATCTGCCGCGTTAGAGCAGTGATTATGATACTCGGCTGGTGACCTAAAGGTCGCGGGTTCTATGCCTGCCGCGGCTGTCACATTTCGATGGAAGCGAAGTGCAAGAGGCCCGTTTAATGTGCGACCACGTGGTGAAGTTTTGGACACGCGCCTATCATAATTATATTGTGCTGTGAGGACGTTAAACCTTATTTCTTATTCTCTTTATTATTATTATACAATGGGGTCGCTTAAGCCTCAAATACATGACGTGCATCAAGGTGCCAATGGGAAGTCCTGTATAGAGAAGGCGACGCGAATAAATTGCGACATGTACGCGCCATTTTGTGGACGCATCGACAACGCGCAGCCTCGCCTTATTTTCAACATTTCGTTGATTCGCACTCGCGCCTCGATTACCGTTTGTCCCCGCCGGTCCTCGGCTGTCGCAATGAAGCAGTCAGCTACCCACTCCCACGACGTGTACCTCATCCGTATGGTATAGCTTTGTATGCACCGCCCCATTCTTCCCGTCCAACCCCTTGGCTGCAGTGGGTGTGCGCTCACGTGTCCGTTGACGCCGATAAAGCGCGCGAACGCGTGGCGCGGGAAACGGGTCCCCCGGCGTGCCACGTGCGCTCCCTTCCTGCCCAGTGAAAGCGCGCCAAATCTGGACGCACGTGGCCAGCCGTATAAGAAGACCCGTCACTGTTGGGCTCCCGCGCCGAAGCAGCCACGATTGTGGGCGGCTCGTTGACTGTTGACCAACGCGTTATCGTCAGTGATGGGTGGACCAACGGTGGATGTTCACGCTGATAGCAGGGGCCCGTTGCGACTGTGCCACGTCAGTCGGACAAACGTTACTATGACAACCATCGGCACGGGGGTGGGAGTAAGGAGAGACGAGGAGAGAGGGGGGCGAAGCCAGCACCATACATTGACGTGATGGGGAGAAGGGAGGGGGGTGCTGCGACAAACCTTCGCCTCCCCTCTCCTTCAAGGGGAACTCTCCACACGCTTTTCACGACAATTGCTCTCATTCTGAGTTTTCATTACCTTGCTCTTCGGCATCGTGCACCGTGTGCCATATATACAGCATGCACGATTTTTCCTCAGAAGTCGTGGGAGTGAATCCTGGCCGCAGCGGTCATACTTTGATAAAGATAAAATGCCAGAGGCCCACGCGATTACATGAACTGTGCATGTGGAAAGACCCCAGGTGATCGAAACATCCGCAGCCTTGTATATACGGCGTCTCTCGTAAGCACATGGTGATTTTAGAGCGCGAAACGACACAATTATTATTATTATTATTATTATTATTATTATTATTATTATTATTATTATTATTATTATTATTATTATTGCTCTTTCTATAAAACGTCATAGTTTCGGCGCAAGCCCGGAGCAACGAATGCGATACATCGGGCTATTAAACGAAGTAAAACTAGGAGATTCAGGAAACATACGAAACGTAGTGAACATGCTCTATTGTGCTTGAATTGACAGTAATCCAATTAGCACAGTATCTAAACACGTCTTGTTCTGAATAGTTCACTGCATGACGTCCAATAACAGGCAAAGTCCAAGTTTGGCATCGAGAAACGTGACAATGAAGCCACGGGTTTTCGCGTCGAAGTGCATTAATGTTGAATTCTGCAGTGACTATCACCGGTACATCCTGTATATAGCACACCGCACGGAAGATGTGCATCAAGAAGTTCATGACGTCAGTCCACGAGGTCCCCAAAAAGATGTGCATTGTTGCGATGACGACGCCGTGCTTCGTTTTAACGGCGCAGGTGTAACTACAACTCAACTGACGCAGCGAGTTCACTTTGTCCCTACGAAGTGATAGTTGTGGTGCGCATTTAGATGGGAACCGGATTCACAAGCATTACAGGACCACCAAATTCCCGAATAGTCCTGAGCTTGAGGTGAGAAATTTTTCTTGTTGCTTCAGAGAGAAAATGCAGCCAGAGACATTTTTAGAATGCCCCTTTCATCCAACTGGACGTGCTTCATGTTGACCCACCTCTCCATCGATCAAGCCATTGGACACGTCAATGTTTAGGACACGTCAATGTATGACTTGTGCAAACAAAGCACATTCTTTTTCCGAGAATGTGTTTTTCCCAAGCTCATTGACAGTAATACAGTGGTAAATAGTGCATATGCATAGCTCGCCGTTGATGATATGGACAACATGAGCGGCGTTGTGTAGTCGGTTAATGCTGCAGCACGCTGAGAGGCGAGGTGACACTGAATCAAATTGATGGTACGTGCTTCAATTTTTCTTCAAGTTTATTTGTCTGTGTGTCTCATATATATATATATATATATATATATATATATATATATATATATATATATATATATATATATATATATATATATATATATATATGCAGGACATGATGGTGGCGGCAAAAATCAGCCGACAGTGTCCATATAATTGCTATTATCAAAAACTTACGGCAAGAATAGAGTATTTAAAACTTACGAGATTCAAGTGCCTGGTTACAAATAAACCATTGAGCATGAGCACAATTTTTGTACTGAATAGAAGACCCTGCTGTGACTGCCCTATCGTGTATACATGTAGGCCACATACGTCAACACAGTATTCTGCAAATATATGTGCTGTTCTGATTCTTCGTGCAGCGAATATACAGGAGTCTTCCTCGCCCTGAAATTAAATTATGCGCTTCACCTCAAACACTGTCCTTAACTTGCTTCACATTTCACGAGTGAACGCAGCAAATCCCATCGAACATATACCGCAATAAAGTCAAGAGCCTGCGCCCCCTTTCGCGACCCCTTCTCCTGATCCTCTCTGTCGGTCTATGAAAACACGATAATATGGAAGAAGTATACAAATGCATCGAGTTCAGGGAGTGGCGCAAGCGCGGCAAGGTCTCCTTTTTCATCGTTAGCGCTCGCCTGAAGCCTGCGCCTGTTAATTGACTCGGTCGTATGCAGTATAGCAGATGAAATAACGGCAGGCGCAAGCACAGCGGTGCTTCACAGGCGCCTCCCTATTCACCTTGCATCTGAGGAGGCACAAAAGGCTTTTTCTGCGTCTCTCTTTTTTTATCTGCTCTCTTAGACTGCCGTGTGCACCACCTTGTGCACGATATGAGACGGCCGGCAGACCTCGCTTCTTTTCACAGAACGATATCTGTATACCTTCCAAATGCCTGGAAAGACGGAGGATTTTGCATTCCTTTTCCGAATCACTGCCACGCTTAGGTATCACTTCCCTTTCACCTGCACGCATAAGGATTTTTATTCCTTTTTCGTCCGTTCCCAAGAGCCTACGAGCGTCTGCTTTCCCTTCTCAATTACAACAGCTAAATAGAGAGGCTCTTGCCGCGTGCCTCTGTGTCGCATGCAGAGCGTCTGTATCTATAGAGGAGCTAAGACCAACGGCAAGAAAGCGGGAGGAGGAAGGTTTAAGTTCACGGGCTGACGCTGTAGCGGCCGGAACTACGTGCCCAGAGCGCGGCCGCCTGTGCAGCACGTGAAGAGGGAAGAAATGTGGAACGAAGGGAACGCACTAAGTTCGCGCCCGAATCGTTCCCCGATAAGTCGCGCATTGCTCGGCTGCCTTCCGGCTCACGAGAAACCCCCGTTCCTATAGTTTCGTCTTGTTCTTACTTTTAGTTCCACAAGAACCGACCCCGACGCCTCCTCCTGAGGGTTAGCCCCAGGGATCGGCCATTCCCCTTTTCTCCCTTAGAAGAAGGGTGCTCCCGACCCGATCAAGCAGTCAGGCAAGCTGCGTTCCCCGGAGCAGAAACTCGGGCAAGGCGGAGGAGACCGGGCCACAGAGTCGGCGTCGTAACACCTCGCAAGCTTGTGCGGCGGAACACGCGAGCACGCGGCAAAAAGAAAAAAAAAGGGAACACGTCCCGTTTTACTCGTATATACGTTCCCACCCACACACTCTCTCTCATCCCTCTTCCCGAAGCATAGGCGCGCACAAAATCACGATTTTTTTCTCGCTCGCATGTCTAGCTGGTACCGCCGTCGCCGCCAACCCATCTCCGGTTGAGAGGCGTGCGCGCGCGGGATGCCTTTCGCAACGGCCTTTTCCTTTCCTCTTTTTGTTTCTTTTCCTTAGCCACCTCACTTCTCTCCCTTCTTCCCTAACCCCGACGGCAGCGGCAGCTCATTTCGGCTCGCTGACTCTCCCGAGACCCGCGCACGTTTGTGCGCGCCTCTTTCGGGCGTGCGTGCGCGCCTTCTTTCGCGGCCTCCATTTCACTCGTCGCTCGCTGCGCCTCTCCACCTCTTTCTTTTCTCGTCGTCCCCTCTATCCCGCGGCGGCCGTGTGGGAACCGCGCGTCGAGGGAGGGAGAGGAAGCGCGTTCGCTTTCTCTTTTCCTCCTTTTCATTTCCTCATCGCTCTATTATTTCTCGTTTACTCCTTCGTTCGCTCCGCTTCTCCCCTCTCCGCGTGCTCGCCTGTCTAGGAGCTCGGCTAGCTTTACTGCGCCCGGCTTCGGGCGTTGTTCTCTGCCCTGCTGCCACGATCGGTGGATGCAGGAACAAAAAAAGACGAATATAAAAAGATAAAAAGGACACGCTATCCCTTGGAATCAAGAAAAGAAAATGTGACGGTTGCAGAGAGCGACGACTGCGTCGACTTCTTTCTCGGCGGTGGATCCTCCGGATGGAGTCGTTTGCGCCACATCTCCCGTTTCAAGCCCTAGCTCCCATATTTTTTTCTATCTTTCTCCCCAGGAGTACAATGTGCAATCGTTTCTTTTTTCTTTACTTTCAATCTATAAAGTTGCCTTACTATCTTGATGTCATGCTTCCAGCCTCCTAGCTTTTTAAGCGTTCTACTGTTTTTCTTCAGTCGAGCTTTCCACTGTATTCTTATCAATTACTTCGTTTGTGCACCGTTTTTTTCGACATTCTTCGTTTTTGTCTCTCATTTCTTAGCCGTGGCGAGCGATGAACCTGCTGCTGCCCCTGCGAGGTCTCCATCTTGGGGGCACCATCCCTAGCCGTTCTTCACCGCCGCCTTCCTCCTTCACCCTCGGCTTCTCTTTGTTACCCCTCGCACACTGCATTGTCCGCATAGCTCGCCGTTAGGCCTCGCTGTTCCTAAAAAAAACGCCATGTCGACGCGAGGATAGACTACCAGCACTCAAACGTTCTTCTTTCATACCACCTTGAAGAGCAGAAGTACAAAACCGAAGAGCATGCCTTAGAGATTGTGGATGCCCGTAGCAGCAACCAGTTCTCAGAGATTCTGGCTTTCAAATCGAATGGAAGTACTGCTTGTTCCGCAGTTGATACAAGCAAGAGTTTTTAGATTGCTTGTGCAAAAGAATCAGATAAGAAATTCATGGCACCAGAGTCGCTTCAGTCGTAGATGAGAGCACATTGAAGAAATCTGGGGTTGTTAAGAAAGGTAAAACTACTCAAAAAGAGACAGTCACTCTACTCTTTTGTCTTCTAGCTCTATCCATCCCACCATTTTCCGTTTGAGAGCTATCCTAACTCTCTCCAATTAGGTTTAAGTACAGGACTCCTTTATGAAACTTACAGTAATTACAAACCTAGAGTAATTTGTGACAGCTCTTGCATCGATGCGGGTTCCCGGGTTCGACTACCGCTCGCAGCGAAGGCATCTGTCAGCAAGAAACGTGCTCGTGAGCCAAGATTATAGCTTCTGCTCATTACAGAACCAAAATCTGACAATGAACTTATCGGTCAACTGCGGTGTCGCTGCTTTTTCCTGCATTTCACCGCGAACCTCAAGTCGATTGATGACTCTCAACGCCTGCATTGATTTTCTCTGGTTAATTTCGCGCTTTTGAAACCGTCATGAGCGAGTTACGGCACGGGAGTGATCGAACGGTGAACATAATGATGTTTTAGCGAGAGACATTTGGAAAGTTACTGCAATTATGTCCTGTTCGCATACATTTGCGACCGGTCTTCTTGTCTAACACGCGTAAAAAGAACACACAGTTTTTTTTTCATTGCTAACAATGCAGCTCTTTCTCTACCTCGTATTCAAGCGTTTATAATGCTTCGTGATCCTGATGACACTGTGAAGGAGTACGATAAGTATCCGTGTCTTGTCTACGAAAAGTGTCTAGTCTAGAAAAAAAAAACTGGGCCTGAATATTTTTAGTGTTCTTTTATAATAAAACACGTCTATAATAACCGTGACCCATAAGGTCATCTCCTCTAAGTAATAATTATGACTCGAGAAAGGGAGAGAAAATACAGAGAAAGATGACGAGGTTAACCAATCCTGGCCAGGTTCGAGAAAACAAGGATAAGTTAGGATGATGGAGAAGTTATGGCGCACCCAATAGAGAGCTTCTTTATACAGGAGTGCACAAAATACGGGCATGCGTACTAAGTGGGACCTCAACCTTTCACAGCCCGGAACCGCCCTTCGATTGTGCTCAATGTGTTCATTACATACGAAAGGCTACGCGAATTGTTTGCAGCAGAAATAAAAAAAATTACCTCTCCGTCAATTCTCAGGGTATAGCTATAAACACCAAAACGTTTCGTGGAAAGAATGGGACTTACGCCCAAACTAAAGGGATCACGAGGCATCCCTCAGGTTCAGTGAAAAAAAAATATATGCTACAGAAAGCAGACAATGTCATGCATAGCTCAGCAATTTCGGCAGTTACGCACGGCTATGAGAGTTTGAAAGCATACGATGAAGTTGCCACTTTCCCAGGGGCCCTCTCTTCGTACAGACGTCTGTGCCCACTCTCTTCAGAGTTGCCGGTCCCTGCTGTTTGACGTTCGAAAGCAGACAGCGCGCTATTGGCCAATAGCCGCCAGAAATCTAGAGCGGCGCTTGGATCTATTGCGCTTCTTGGCATAATAGTCTGCTAACAATACATAGTGAGCCAAGCTCGCGCACAGAAATCAGAATGGCAGACACCGACTGCTTTTCGTCACACACGCTTAACGTCATCCCATACATGAACCGACTCCGCCAGATATACATCCATATATGGTAAATGGAAGCCACATATGCTGACATATATGCCTATATGTGGCCACATATGCTGACATATATGCTTATATGTGGCCACATATAACCTATATAAGTGCCATATAGGACATTTCCGTAAGGGATGCCAAGCATCGACGTAACTTTCTTTCCCTCGTGTAATCCCTTTGTGCGTATCTTCCGAAACAATCGTCAGAGTGAGAGAAAGTGCTTAAGGCGTGTGACAGACCCCTGTAGTTCCGATTCCTTTTGATCGATTCGAGAAAACCTTGTGGTCATAGTTTCGTGAGGCAATAAAATTCTATACTGAGGTCACAGGTTGACTGGTCGGAGAAGTATTTCAGTAATCTTTAATAATGAAACAACGCGCGAAAAAAATAATATTGCACTAGTTGAGCAAAGAAAGCTAGAGGGGGAGTGGGAAAGCAACGCCCACACTTGGAGGCAAAAACAAAAAAGAAACACGATGGCTAGACGGTGTTCAATGAAAGGAAAAACGAAAACGGCGAACTAGTTTTCGGAGCTCGAAAAACAATAACCGCCCCAGGCTAAACACTCGGAGAACCGGGGCCTCGCAATAGCTAAAGTGTCATGCCCAACACTTCCCAAATCACTTTTTTTCTTTCTTTCTTTTTGTCTCCATACTAACCTCCCACACAAAAGCGATCTCGAAAAAACAATGGCTCTGCGGCACCCTCGAGTGAAAACGAGATAGGTTTTGTTTATATTTTTTAACAAACACTTCATTTCTTCTCTCTGTTTTTCCTCCAGACTGATTCCTCCACCACGCGTTTTTCAGGGAGTCGATTTCGAAGAGTTCACGACTCCGCGGTGTGTTTGTCTTCGGCTCGAAAATTTTCTCCTGCTCTTACTCTCCCGCCATTCATTCCACATCATGGCGCTTCCTATGATTTATCGGTCTTTCTTTCTTATTTCTCTTATATACACACTCTCGAATGAGCGCAAAGCAGACAGAAGCGAACCGGGAGCAGACGACGCGAGAACACCATGGCTGAAGCAGACGACGGCGCGAGGCCGACGACATCGCACAGCACAGAGCCTCTCCTGCTACCGCTGAGTGAGAGAGAAAAAAAAAATAGGAAAAACCAATCCACGCAGCGAGATCCCCGGATAATAGGCGACGGGAACACACGCAAAGACAAACACAGAGACACACTGGCGGACGAACGGGAACAGAACAACGGGGAATCCGCCAGAAAAAATAAATAAAAGGAAAACGAGGCGCGGGGTCCCGGTGGTGTGAAACGGCAGTTCGATCCACAACGCACCCCCGCACTCGCTATCGGCGTGCCGCTGCTGCTGTTTTTCTTTCCTCAATGGCACAGACGTAACAGTTCTTTTCTTACGTCGTTTACTTCCCCCTTTCTCTCTGTTCTGACTAGCAAGATAGCTTTCGTGTCGTTGTTTCACTGTTCGTTTTCCGCACTGCGCGCGTCTCCTTTCGCCATTCGTTTCCGTCCACTTGATCGCCCCCCTCCGTCTCGTACAGCCGAAGTCTTCGACGACGCCGGCGTCAACGACGCCGGGCCGGTTGTCGCGCAGCGCTGTTCGGCGTGTTCGTTTTGTTTGCAGCGCGTCAGGAGCGGGTGCTCTCCGAGTTTCGTATAGCAGTGAGGGTGCGGGTCTGTGCTGCCGCGCGCTCTCGAAACCTGACTGCGTTCGCAGTCGAGGCGGTGCACGGTCGGTATTCGCTCTATCAGGCCGTGAATCGCCCCTTCCTCTCCTTCACTCCCACCTCAATGTTCGCCGGAAGCGAGGAAGCATATAACTGAAGCGCTACTCATTTCCGAAGGAAGTGAATGGCAATAAAAAAAAGGGGGCCCAAGTAAAAAAAAAAAAAGGCGAGCGTACGCTGCAGTAGCACAACTTCACACGAGAGTCTGTTGCGTGCTATGTGCGTGTGGAATATATATAAATAAAACAAAACGGAAGGAAGGTGAAGGACTAAATGTAATTTAGGAGGAAGAGGACCCAGATTCGAGGGAAATAAAGCTACGTCACCCTGGCCTGCACACCCCGGCAACTCCGCGAGTTCAAATTGGATTGTACGTGTGCGCATCAGATTTTCGGCAACACTTTGCTTCGCTGGGCTGCATGGTTTATGTGGCTACAGCGTTAGTACGAACGGTATGCTTGGGGCTGGAAGTTGGTGTGGGGTGCCTGTCGGGCTTTTTGAAAAGGTTGCGAACACTAACCATTTAAAAAGCCTGTGATAATACGATGTAATACTGAAGTTTCTGCTATCGACCCGCCTCGTCGAACGTTTGTGACATTCCAGTGTGTGTGCGTGAGTGTGTTTTTGCTTCCGTCCCGCTCTCTTTCTCTCATTCCATTTTCCTTACTTTTCTGTCTCCCATTCCCTTTCCCCAGTGCAGGGTAGCAAACCAGACACTTTCCGGTTAGCCTCCCCGCCTTTCTTCATATCATCTCTCTCTCTTTCTCCTTACCGGAAATGCACTAACACCACCCAAACTAAATATACATCATGCACACGTTTCACTGTATTCCCTTCGTCTCCCGGTGTCGAGGGGTATTTGAAATCTTCCATTTACCGAGAATTCTTGATGTCTCAGCTTTTGCTCTGTCACTGCTGGCATTTAAAATCCCTATTCGACCAAAGTCGTTTAACAAGGAATCTAAGCGTGGCCCTTTAAACCATGGCACGATGTATATTAAGCACTATTTTTACTTTACTTCAATTATTCGGCGATGTTATCGTTGCGCGACACAGGCGAGTTCGTTGTGAATGTAGGAGGTATCCCGCTAGTACGTGAAAAAACAAGCTATTGTGCACCCTTGTAAAGCGTGCTTTTCCGCACAGATGAAATTAGTGTGGGGAAGCAAACCACCGCACTTCTTTCGAGTCATTTTTGTTTTTGTTGCATCTGAAGGAGAATACGTAATAAAGTGAAATAAAAGAAGACCACTTGAATATACCATAAAAAGAGACTAAGTATAATTATTTAACTCTGCAGCGCCCATTTCGCGACAAGCGTCCCGTCCCGCTTATTGCGAGTTATCACCAAATAGATGCGTAGACACGTCGTACTTTACAAATGCTTCACTTTTCTTGAGCTGACGATTAGGACACTTTGACAATGCTCATTTGTGGTGGTTATCAGTAAACTTCTCGAGCGACACATGGAAGCATTGAAAGGTGCTTTGTTTTCCTCTTGTATTTTCTGTCCTTTGCTTCTTCAGTGTGCTGGTCGTCGTAATCTCTGTGCGCGCGGCTTTTCGATGTTTGGCAACACGCACTCTCTGGTCCAGTTTCAGTCGTTTCGCTTATCTCGCCTCGCACGGCTGTCTTTTGATAGCGACTTCAGTTCACCGTAGCATACTTTTTGTTTTGTTGTTGACGATTTCAATTTTTATTTTTTGTTTCGATACTCAATTCCTGAAGCGTCGACTCACTAGCGCGCACTCATTCTCGACGACAGGCACGCATGTTTACATCGCTCGGGCCACGTGCCAAATTAAGCCGCATTCACACGACGGACGTGATCGCGGAGGGATCAGTCGCGAGACTTATGACGCGTTTCGGATCCATCCGCAGCCAGCATTCCCGCGACAAGGGAGAATTCACGCTACAAGTGGGGATTTCGGCATTGCTCCCCGGGGATCCAAACCATGATTTGGGCTTCCGTCGTTTCCCGACTCGCCTCCGCACGGACCGAAGCGGGGAACACGCCGGAACTGGTTCACCGCTTCGTCACCGCTACTACATCACCACTACTACTGCGTTCACCGCTACTACGTCACTACTACTACGTTCAATGCTACTACGTCACCATACATCACCCGTTCCGGCGGGACGCTGGAACGGTGATGTATGGTGACGTAGTATGTGATGCCCGTTCTCGAATCCGGATTTTGTCCGTCGTGTGATTACAACATCAGATGCACATACTGAATACACGACCTGATCTGCCTACGTCACTTGTCCAAGGCTATTTACGCCGTATAGACTACCTCTACATAGGCGTGGTAGTCTGTCACGACACCCACAGTTATTATAAGACCATTTGTGTCGTTATGCGACACTCACGAAGATAAATACTTTATGGAACAAGCTGTACATTTTGCACTATGGAACAAATAGCCACCTATTGAATGAACTGAGTTGGCGCATGATATTGTTCCCAAAAACGGTGTGATAAACAGCGTTATCACGTCGAAGTTTAAAAATAAATAAATAAATATGTATACATTGGACTTCTGAACTTCTTCAGACGTTGGTATAAGTGAAGGCAAAATCACTGATGACTATCAGATTAGCGAGGATAAAAACAGAAACTGTCGAGAACCTCTACTGCTAAAAAGTCTGTAATGGTACATATAGTCTATGCACAAGAATAAACAATCCTTCAGTGGAAGCGCCTGTCTTTGAACATAATACATATTGCTTAAAGAGTGGTTTTAAGGGCGAACCTCGAATGAAAGTGGTGCGTCAATATGTGCCGTTTTCCCAGAAGGGGTTAGCACTGATTCACGCACACGCGAGCACGCCTTCTCAGTCTAGCTCGTCTTCTTTAAAGCAGCGCTGTGCACAGAACAAGAAGAAAGATAACGTTTCAGCGTGCTAAATACAGCAGCTATATCTATAGCGTTCCACTTCATAAACCGAGTTCTCCAACCACAGGCAGTGCGTGCGTGACCATCTCAGTATTGGGCCGGGAGAGACAAAGAGGGGCTCGTACAGAAGAAACTAAAAGGCCCTGTTTAGCGCACGCTTCGTTACTCTTTACCCTCATTTTGTTTTTGTTTTTCCTCTGCTGCCACAATACGTCTATCGCTTCGAACCGCTGGCTCTCTCGTCGCTAAACATCGCGAAGGCACGCCATCCGTTTCTACACGGACGGCGTGTTTCGCGCAGCGTATACAGACGAGCACGACTGACTGCGGCGGCATGCAAGGGGAGCGAGATCGCTCACTGTCTTTTCTGGGAGAAGCACGCAGCATCAAGAGAGAAAGTGTGCACCGTGCGTGCAGCGTATAAGCGTGGACGGCAGGTAGCGCCGCGATGCGGCAAGAAAGCGAAGCTTGAACGGGCGCGGGTGATATGTCACGCACTCGTTTTTTGCGCGAGTTGGATGAGCGCTGACTAATTGTGCCGGAAAAAAGAAAGCGCTTTCAAAGTGTACACAGGTTCCTCGAGGAAAGTTCAAAGCAATGTGGGGAAAGTTGGCTGACATTATTTATTTGTTTTAGTGGTAGTGCATGGTCTCGCGCGTCGCTCGAAACATCTGTGCACAGTGTATATTTCACATAAATAAATCCGGAGCCCCGAATAACGTTGCATATCTCGTTTACTTTGAAGAAGGGAGGTGAACGTTTTGTCTAGACTACTAATAATTGTAAATGGGGGTAGGGCGCCGTCAACATGCTGACGTATTGTAGTGTCGTCGTGGCCCGTAGGCTCCGCCCAGCGCGAAGCTCGGCACAATTCTCTACGATAACGTGACAACTGGCACAACAGCTGCAAAGTCGCTTTCGAGTACAACGCATGTGATGTCCCTACAATCACCGCAGTATGTCGACGGCCCCTGTTCACGAACGCACGATAAGTCTTGACTTTATATGTGGGGTTTAACGTCCCAAAACCACCATATGATTATGAGAGACACCGTAGTGGATGGCTCCGGAAATTTACGTATTATAGGCCTGTAGGTATACAAACAAATCTATATATACCTTTGTAAACGTTGCACAGAAATGATACGGCACAGAGCTACTTAGCGATTGACGGAGAGTCTACAAAGTACCATCATCACAACGAGTATGCAGATTAGGATTAGTGGTATAAGAACATATTTGAACCATGCTGCACGCACTATCGTTTACATGCCATCCATCATGCATGTGGTGAGCGGAACTGCATGAACTGTTTGCTTATCATCAGGAACATCGCGTTGCAGTCGAACCATGCAGGCTGTCCGGTTGCAGACGCGCCTAAACGTGAACCGCTTAATTTTATTGTGGTTTACATGTTATCAATGTAGACTGCATGTGCGTAAGCGGGTGAAAATACACAGCTCGTTGGCTCATCTCTTGCAACTATACGTCGACTTATGTGTTGCCGTGAGGCAATTCGTGAGCGTTTTACCAGTACATTCTTTGTTTTAATAAGTGAATAAACCGCCAGGTGGGCTATAGAGCAATCAACAGACACTGTTAATGTGAAATCATACGCCCCTTTTAATGTACAAGTTATATAATCTCTGTAGCCTAAGCAGCTCCTTACATGTCCACAAACACAGGCCCACAGCTGATGCATGCGTTTGCAATGGCTAACATAGCTTCAGATACTTATTGACCACTGGTTCTCTGTATAGGGCGTGGTGCTCGAAGCGGCGCGCTATCGCTAAAAAAATTACGAAGGTGTCAGATCATGTAGATGCGATTGCAGAGAATGCCTCAATATACCTACAGGGCGATATGAAATACAGAAAGGTTCGATTTGAAATAAACTCCCCCTCCTTGGAAAACGTGGAAACAAAGTAAGACCCAGCGCGCAAGAAGAGCCTCAGCAGCGGCAGCAACCACCAGACTTGATTGCAACTGTGCTGCACGCAATCAGCCGTGTTGGAGCTCTGCTTTTTTTCTCCGGCTAACCACAAAAGCACGGAGACTGCAGTGCTTAAAGAGCGGGCGAAAACTACGTCTGCCACAGCAGACTCATTCTTTGAGAAACGGCATGCCGAATGCGCGCCGGCGCGGCCGACGAGAGGTCTGCTCTTTTTCGGCATGCGGTCAAGAAGGGTGGGGGACCAGTCCGGCCCGTACGAACCCGAGCACCCCGTCAGCGGCGCGCTTAGTAGACTGCGGTGCGCGAGATTTCTGTTTTGTTTGTTACTTTTTGTTCAGCTGTTTGTGGTCGTCGGTCTTCGTGCGAGTGTTCGCCACCGGACTGAATCCGTTTTTTGTCTTCGTTTTCGAACTCGTCTTGTCTTCGAACCGCCAGTGCGCGGCGCCCTTCCCGCGAACTGGCGGGCTCTTCCTTCCGTCCGCTTCACTTGACCCCCCGCCGACGTCAGGCCGTCCGTGAGAAGACGTGAAACAAAATGAACCGCGAAGGAACAGGGTGCTCTTCCTGCCGCTGTTCGAGGCCGCGAACGTGTCAACAACGTCTCGACTATACAGAGAGGAAGCGAGGTCCACACGAGAAAACAAGTGAAGCGAACACGCACACAACATCGAAAACCGAGGGAGGGAAGACGGTGAAAAGGTGTTATGAAAGTAGAAGTAAAATGACCGCAATAATAAACACGAAGAGTGCAAAGAATACGCGAGCAGCAGCGGGTGGTTCTGTTCGGTCTTGACCAGTGGCGGCGACTAGCGGCGGTTTCGGTGATGGACGAGCAGCAAAATTGATGCCCCCTGAGCTGCTGAGGCGAATAGGTCTGCTGCTGGGAAAAACGGAGTAAAAACGCCTTCACTTTTTTTTTCCTTCTTTAAGGAACCGCCCCTCCCTTTTCGTCCTACTGTTCTTCATGTGGTACAGGAGGTGTTTAGGCGGCCGCAGTGGAAGAAATCCTCTGCGGTCAGCACTGATTTGTGGGGGTAATATGTTAACCTGGACCCTATGATGAATGCAGAAGACTCGATATAGCCTTTCGCGTACATCGTGTAAAACCGCGAAGAGAACGCATCGACACGGCCGCATGGACCCTTCTCGATGAAATCGGGTGTCACCAATCTAGGTCGATCAAATCATAACTGCGAACGTATACTGCTTCTTTTTCATATTTTGCATTACTTTGCTCGAGTGAAGCGTATCTGCATGGGTTCCTGAAAGTGATGTAGTCAATCAGTTTAATTAATATCCGGTATGAATAGGTTTTTGACGCAACAGTAAACTAAACTTTCCCGTGAAGCGCTTTGAGTTATACCGATGGTGACTCGGTCATTAGTGCGTGGCAGTTTCCTCGTCCTATGTCGTAGAAAATATTTAGAATCGGCTCTCGTGATGCGTGTGGTATAAATATGCGTATCAGACAAGGCCGAACGCGTAGTTATAACTGTGCTAAAACCACGACGTGTGCCATCACTCGTTGGGCGGATGTTCAGGGCAGCGGAGATAGGCGCAATCCTGCACTAGATGTGAAAAGCGTGCCCTGTTTAGTCAACGAAGCACGTTTCGAGCACTCTGCCAAAATCCTGCAAGCTGTATACACTTGCACGTGAAAACTGGAGTGCAAACTAAAACAGAGCATGCACGAACGAGCGCCGTTATGAGAAAGCATATACTGAACACACGATTTATTTGGAATATAGTGTTCGCGAGACAGGCTTATAATTACGGCGATCACCGTTATCAAATCAAGTATAGTTAAGTAAAGCGAGTTTCTCTCTCTCTTTCTCTCTCTCTCTCTCTCTCTCTCTCTATATATATATATATATATATATATATATATATATAAATATATATATATATATATATATATATATATATATATATATATATATATATATATATATATATATATAGATAGATAGATAGATAGATAGATAGATAGATAGATAGATAGATAGATAGATAGATAGATAGAAAAGTGGGACATCCACACTGAGCGAAAAATGTTTGCTTTTTTGTCACTCCTTTACGTCGAGGACGCCGAGTAGCCGAGTGCCCGGCTAAGTATATATATACACTATACGGAGAAACGTAAATTTACTGTGAAATTACTTATACGTCCTCCTCTCACTTGTTAGGCGTGTACCATAACTATAGGCAGTTGTGCAAGTGATCAGCGGCGAAACTAAGTGTAAGTGTAGCAGCCAAACTGTAGTTAAGTGCAATCCCATGTGCTTAGCAGCAAACTCCAAGCACCGAAGTTGCCCCCGAATTCAAGCTAATAGAGCAGAACATTATAACAAAAGGAAAAAGTTAAGAATGGCCGGGAAAAAGGAAATTTCAAGAAAGCGACTATGCATTTTTATAAGGAACGTGAACAGTCCTGGCCTTGGGTAAGCGCTTTAGTGTTCTGTTAGTGTATGCATCTTAAAGATATAATTTATTCGCCACAGATAATCCACATACTGTGCAACGATGCGTTGCGGTACGTGGCCAACACGCACACCGTAACAAGAAGCAACGGTCAGCGCGGATCGCCGCAGATCAAGGAGATTCTGAAATCTGTCCACTATAGCTGCCATAATCTTACTTGGGACGAACGTTCCTGAGCTAAGAAAAAAAAGAACATAACATAAGCTATAGGTCACCCAAATACCCTCCTCCCCAACTTCCTCCTCTTCCATTCGATGGAAAAGCTTCGGCGTGCAAATCCGATTGTTGCCGCCACATCGGGGCGCGGTCGGGTCAGCACCGAAACCCCAGTGGACGATCGTTGCCAGGGATTACGGCGGGGTGCGTGTGACGGACACTGTATACATGCCGCCAAGAGACCTCTCGTTCGCCGATACATCTACAGTACACGAGGGGCGTTTTGTTTACGCAGGATTGAAATCCCCACAAACACACGCATGCCTGCACGTACACACAGACGCACGCGCGTAAATACACAAATCACAGATAGAGAGGTGAAACGAACACACGTATCGCATGTACTATATAGATATCCATGATGCCGTTGTTCGGGTAAGCTCGTTCGTGCCTTCTGAATGCACGCTAACGTGCATGTACAGAAGGCACGGGCGAGTGTGCAATGACATTACCCGAGAACGTATATGCAAACAAGCACACGTAAACATGGACAGCACACACGACACAACAACGACCCCTTGCGCTGATCGGCCCTTGTCATTTGGCGAGATCCGCCGGCGTGGGCAGCGCACAATTGTTGTGTCCTTTCTCCGCGTGACCTGTGCCGATACGTGTGGTCCGCGACGAGGACCGCCCTGTGTCGAGGCAGCGTGTGTATAGACCTCCGCAGTAGCCGCTGTGACAATAAACTTTACAGCGTGGTCTGGCGCACTGTATACGCAACGTGTCATCAACGCTTCTCCCGCACGACGCCGTGGTCTTCGGACGCAACTCCCTGACCATCTATGTTTACACTCAACCGCACGTGTGCTCATCCGGAGGTCTTTTGGGTATCGTGAATTCACAAAATAAAATAAGAGGAATAAGTAGTGCGAACTCTCTTAGTGGTGTGGTGTGTTTGGCGCTTCGATACCCCCTCATCAAATTGCCTATTTTGAGCCGGCACACTGTCACCCAAATCTTTAATGACCGTGCGCAGCGGTTACTTCGTGTCAATGACACACGATGATGAGTGAAGCTGCGAGAAATTCTCTTGCGAACATATTCATTTTGGGCATGCACTTTTTCTAATCCGTTTCAGAGCTATGTTCCGTTGTACAGCGAAGATCTATGGAAAACAGTGCCACTCGCGGCGCGACCGGTAAAGATTTCGGGAACTGTGAATAGGTGATGCGACGAGTTCATAAGGCTCTGTGCAGTATCCGTGATTGACCATGCAGTGTCAACGATCTTTATGAGCTCTAAAGGACAGGAGCGTTTGGACGAACATCAAACACGTGCGAATGTGCATACTAATGTACTATGGGCGTCATATGAAATACGAACGGCGACAAGCTTTCACATTGGTATGGTGCGCAAACCACAGCTCGGGGCTGGACTCGGGCTTCATGATGCGGGCCCGGGCCGGGCCGGAAAAATGAGGCCTGTGCAGTGCTCTGGTTTGCACCCAGGTTTCGAAAGCTCCTCAGAGTGCCCGTTCATAAGGCACAAATTTGAACTGCTTACGGTTGAAACTTATGATAGAAAAAAAAAAGTATGACATGCAAACAAGAACGCCAGACATGGACAACACAAGTGGTGAGGTTTCCTTTGTACGTTTTAGGTGTTATTGTCTGCATGTCTAACCCTTCAGTCATGGATAAACCCCAAACACAAAGCTCAGTATTACATCCTGTTTGTAACGACCTGTGGCGTACCCAAGGGCCCAGTTGGGGGCTCATACCCTAACCCCACTTTTTTTGTCAGTTTTCCTTGCGTAACTATACGTGCACATATAGAAACGCACGCACGACCATACATAAAGTTCGTTGGACCTTCCTCCCTCCCCCCCCCCCCAAAAAAAAAATCTTGCTACACCTTTGATAGCAACGATCCTGTTGAACTGTGTCCGTGTCTGAGTGCCAAGCCTTTTCCAATGCACGAGGCACACAAGCACACCCGCTCTGATAGCTTGCATGAGCAGACTCTACATAGCGTGCAGAGCGGAACCTTCGCACACGGGCATCCACGCCGGAAACACTGCCGCCTTCGTCGGCGCGCACATACCGGCCGACGGGCAGGACCTGTGCTCGCTCAGGTAATGAATACGGCGGCGGAGAGCTAGGCGCGAGCACCTGACGCGGGGTTATAAACGGCTCGGCGGCCAAGATCCATACGACAGCCGGCAGAGTTGGAGAACGGGGCGCGAGCAGAGTAAGGATAACAATGAAAAAAAAAAATAAACCGAAGGAACTAAACAATTAAAGCAAAGCGGCGCGAAGGAGGATGGACTGAGGTCTAGGAGAGACAAAGGAACTCGGTGAACTGAAACCAAACTCACGGGAACAACAACAACCACACTTGAGTGCTCGCCCAAAAGTGCGAGAGGGAGGGGGAGGTAGAAACGATGCGCCGGACGAGCGCCGAATGGGCCTGCGGAGAGAAACAATTAGCAGAGCCCGCATTCGTGCGAGCGAGCCAGCCGAACCGGCCGGCTGGCTAGTGTGGGTGCTTTGTTGCGCCGTCGAGTCACACATGTGTAGTGGTGCACACGCTCTCTCTCTAGATCACGCAGCTGCAGCGGCAGACACGGGATTTATACTACGAGACGGAGGTCCGCAGAAAGAAAAAAACGCGAAAGCACCGGTGCCTCCCCACCGAGCCCTGGAGGGGTCAGCGGAACCTCCCCTCGTTTGGTCGACGTAAATAAAAGGAGAACGAAAGCAGAGCGAGAGGATCGGCCGGGGACCGTCTTCTGAGCGCCTTGCGGGCCGAAGGGGAGTTGCCGACGCCATTTGTTACGCCTCCCCGCATCCGCGTTGTCCACCTGACAGCTCCTCCCCTCGCGAGTGCCACAGCGACGCACACCAGCGCGCGCACCGGCCGAGGTAACAGCGCGCGCTCGGGATGAACAGCAACGCGGTGGTGGTGTTGGCTGAGCGATGCGCCCGGGCTGTTCTGGTCGGCCGGCCGCAGTCAGTCCTCTACCACGCCGATGCCTCGCGCGGGGTTTCTTTCGCGATCCCTCTCAACCTCCGCGGCCGTGTGGGAGCCGAGTGGCCCGCCCCGCTGCGATACCTTCCCGGAGGACCCCATTTGGTGGACCCCGGTGGCAGAGAAGAATCATGCGCATTCCGGCTCGACGCGCATGGGTTGGGCTGCTGCTGCCTCACTCGTTAACCATCGCCCACACTGATGCCCTTGCCCCGCGTTCTTTGCGTTGCTTCCCGTCTTGCGTCTTCTCCCGCAGATGTAACTCACGCTGCAGTGAACGCACTAATCCCTCGCGGTGAGGCATGCTGCAGGCGACACGCAACGCGAGCAAGCGTGAAGCGTCCCCGGTATATGCGGCCCGCACCAGCCGCTGATTGCACCGACTCTCGTTCTATGTTCGCGTCCCTAGGTGTTCAGCGACTCTGCTGGAGGTGTTCGGATGCTACGGCCATCCACGACTCGCCGTGCGATAAAGCTCACTCTTCGTGCGCAACTCAAGCACTTCCTTTCTTTTAGGGACGAAGCTCCTTAAGCTATGCGTCATGCGTCCCCTATGTTTGTAGTAGTAGCGGTGCGTCGTAGTAGTAGGTGCACCTCCACGGCCGGACTGGAGGAGCGGCATGCGCGCGCTCTTTTGAATTGTGGAGGGAACCCGCGCACATTAATAATAAATAAACGGATAGTTGTTTCTGATGAACTAACCAACAGAGACGAGTATCGGTCACTCAATCTCCAATAAAATTTGCCTAGAATTTGACGCTTACTAAAAAAAACAACTATAGTAACATAAGGACGCAGTTTCAGCACTATCTAACTAAAAATGTTGCCACGTCAAACTCGCTGGGCGTAACCTTCTTGGCTTTAGGAATGTTTAGCTAGGTTGGGCCGCAGTGCCATGAACTAGTGGTGGTGAAAGTTGGCAACTAGACACGAAGCGAGGGTCGTAAGAAAGTGCGCGCGTGCCGCTCCTCTAGTCCGGCCGTGCCACCTCTCGTTTAGTCCTTGGAATGTCCGCTGGATGGCGTGACTTCTATATAATTGATGTATGATGAAAAGGTGTGAGATAGCGGTACTTGGAGTGTTCAATAGATGGACGGACGGATGGATAGACGCACAGAGACCGACAGATATACAGAAGGACGGACGGACGGACGGACGCGCGGATGTACGCACGGACGGTCGTACAGACGGACGGACGGAGGCGCGGATGGACTGATGGACGCTTCGCCCACTCATCATCATGCACTCCGTTGATACGCTGTGACTTTTTTGTTTGTTTGTCACTAGCGGCCCTGAAAAGTTTGCAAGGAAACAATCAACTCAACTCGTCGTCTGAGGTAAACATCATTTTACCGAGAATTAGGGAAGCGACATCTGGTCGCGTATCGCTGCGGCCATCTGCATCTGAGCCACTAAAGCATATACTCATAGCGTACACGTCAAGTCGACCACTTATGACGGTTTTACATCCCCCTCTATTGACGATGGTCCAATCGAAAGACAAAGCCACATAACCACTGCCCCACTAGCTGCACGTGAAGTCACAGAGACAATCGTCATCTTATCGTATAACCACCATTTGCCACCCTCAGGCTCAAGGTCATGTTTAGATGACTCCGTTTCATGCCTTGACCTTCTGCGGGACGGCTTTATGCTCTCCCATAGGACAGTACCAATTACTCTAAATCATTCACCACTTTTTCTAAGCACAACCGGTCAATGAGTCTCTTATCATCTCTGCCTGTAGCTTCAGATCACTTCATCATTTTTCTAATCGGATCACACAATCTATCTTGCTAGCATTAAAAGCACTTTCTCTTAGCACGTGCCATATACTCTATAATATAGGACAGGTTATTTGCGCTATATACTCATTACAGGGCTTTTCCTCCTCTGAATTTCCATCACATATTATAGAACATTGGTTAGCCCTGTGGGATCTTTCATTTCATACACATAGCTCTATACTGCTCTCTTTTAAAGCTGTGTGTATTATGACTTTTCTTTCTATCGTTAACAACGCTGTCAAGATCTTCGCCCTTTACTGACAACGTACCGCGAAGTGCGGCTACACCGGTGGCGAAATGTACCAAATTAAGTTCGCAGCGACGTACTTAACGCACACAGTGTAAGCCAATTCAAGCTTAACAGTCGAAGCAAGAAAAGAACAGATGATCAAGCTCTGCGGAGGCCACGGATTCTCGCTCCGTGCCGGAGGCAATGAAGCGTGCTCGTATATAGTCGCAGAACCGTAAAACAAAATGCACCCCAAGTTTGCGGAATCCTGGGGTGGATGACGTAACGTATACACGCCGTTTAGAAACGTGGTCATCCTCGTGCGTGTTTGTGTATACGCCTCTCCCCAGCGGCGGCGTTGCACTGCAGTGCTACTTCGTCGGCTCACAACAGCCCGGGGCGGCGGGCTTCCCTCGAAGTCGTGACTTTCACATTGCCGCCGTCGCCTCCGATCGTGATCCGATGCGATAAGACCAACACAAACGTATACATACATGCACCATGGCGGAGAAGTCTCGATCGGTGCTCCGATGCCGCGAACGGCGGAAACAAGTGAGGAAAATGGGGCGGAAAGGCCCTCGCTGGGCAACGTTCTGCCTCATAATGTTGCGTGCAGTGATGTGCAAACCTTTCCGAAGACAAGTTCGATCAACCACTGCGACAGCGGCAAAGTCATACTTTGAGCGTTTCACGTGCTTAAACAACGTTTGTAATGACTATATATTTACCTTAACGGATTCATCTCGGTTTATGCGCTTTTTCAATTCGCGTCATTCACATTTAGGAATACCAAGTGATTTAAGAATACCGAGTGATTTCGGCTGCCCGATATAACGATTTGTTGGAATGAAGTGGTATGAGGATTCCCCGCGATGTACAATTCAGCAGGGCACCTGATTTAAACTGCGAAAGTGTCAAAGCATTCCATTTGATAACTAATTTCCCCGCTCTTTCAATAACAGGGAGACAGGTTCTTTGCGCACAAGTTTATATAGACTATATCGGGTATTGTGGCCGGCCGTGGCTCTATTCACTCGGTAAATGAGAGGAAATCCGACTTGAAGCCATTAGCAGATCAATATAGGAATAGTGACGCTCTCCGTGAACACAAAATAGAAAGGTAGGAGGAAGGCGGCAAACGGCATATACCCGTTGTCCTTGCTTTTCAACTGTTCCCGAAAGATCTCCCCAAGCAGCCCCTAAGTCCTCATAAACCTGGTGTTCTGGAAGATCACCGCTGCACGTATTATCTACCGTGCAGCGCATCGCCAGCCCCAGTAGCCTTTGACTTATGTAAGGCTCTTCTACCCTCTTACCTGTGGAAGGAACGGAAGTGAGCGAGCGAGGGAGACGCATGCACGCACCTGGATGACGCGCATGTTGAGTCCTGTCTCTTGCGCCAGCTGCTCCCTGATGTGGCGCGTCGGTTTGGGCGTGGCTGCGAAGGCCGCCTTGAGCGTCTCCAGCTGCTTGGCCTTGATGGTGGTGCGCGGTCCTCGCCTCTTGGTGCCCCCCTGGGCCTCGTCTCCCGTCGCCGGCCCGCCCTCGGGACCCGAACCCCCACCGCCTCCAGGCTCCGTCTTGGGACCGTTGGCTACCGACGAGGCGTTGCCCTTGGCCCCACCGCCGCAGGCTGAAGGCGACGCCGCCCCGCCGCCGGGCGTCAGCTCACGCTCCACGCTCGAGTCCCTGTCCTGGTCGCGTAGCAAGAGGTCTGCGTCACCGCCGCCACCGTCCGACGGGTCGTCCAGGTCGAGTGTCGCGTCGCCCGGGGAGCCCGTGGGACCCAGCACTGCGAGATGAAGCATTGGGAATTCAGCCTAATGGATTTCCGTCATTAAGTGCTCAATGCAGCGGTATACAGTCATAGGCGGACAGAGATGAATGCCTCCTGCCCCCTTTTCTGGTGCCCGTGTAATACAACGAGGCTGCAATGAAGGTTTTGTAAAAGGAAGTTGTGTACGTGTCCATCTCAGAGGAAAATATGTCTTGATAGACAACGCCACGTGCGTGCTAACACTGGCGTACGCAGTGCCGTTTTGGTGTTGATATTGATGTATATTGATCGCAGTAACCAGCAAGGTGCGTTGGTTTGTACTTCCCCAATAAAGGCACGAATCATGTGAAGGCGACAGTTGTGCTGGCACAACGCAAAGCAGAAGTCAGAAGAGACAATGAAGTTCTGCCGGTGTCTGACCGTTCAGGAACGGCAGACGAGACTTAACGAATACGCCGTAGGATACGCCGAACAAATATGTACACCTAAGGCGTTAGCTTTGAACTGCGGCAACTAACTAATGCCAAGGACACAGGCTAGCAGCAAGAAGGCTGCCCTAGGAACCCAGTCCCCCTTTCCCCTCTTTTAGATACTGGAGAATGGGGTAATTCGTCGAAAATAAGCAATAAAAGTGCGTATTTTTCTAAAATGGTCAAGATCTTCGGCAAAAGGGCCCTTCCCTGAAAACAGCTCCTGGTACGGGTATGCAAGTTCGTAAACTGTGTATTGATTTCTGACCTTCAGGTTTCTTCCGACAAATTTATTCATGAAGAATGAGGGGCTATTACAAACGTTTCGCCCTATATAATACAGTCATGCATTACAAACGTTGCACCCTATATAATAGATTAATACAAATATGTTCACAAAAGAAGCCAGTACACGTAATTACTGTTGATTCCTGCCGCTCTGCAGCCTCAAAGACGCGTCTCAGTGTGTTTCATGATTAACGGTGGTGTAGTTAATTGCCAGAATTCGTGTGCGTACTTGCGTAAGGGGGAGGTATGTGACACGGCCTGAGTGGAGGACCCCAGGCAGGAAACTGCGGCTTCAGCCCCTTTTCTGGACTCGAGGCGACGCCGCCGCAGTAGCCAACGTAACCTGCGATTGCAATGGAGGGAGGGGGCAGAGAGGAAGAGAGGGCCACGAATATTAGACGCCAGCCTCCACATTCTACATGAGGGTGTAAGGGCACGTTCAAACACGACACGGATGCACACAAGAGAGACAGACAGCGCTCGTGGTTATTCATATCAACACTCCCTGTTGTTGGCAGTCACGATGCCAAGCGTGCACCGCACAAGAACCATAGTTGCAAAGTAGGCTTTTGATTCTTAACCTTTATCGCACGGAGACGTCGCAAAATGACGCGCGATGAATTTGCGATCTCTACAAACAACGATTTGAGTGTTTCTGTTCTTTTGTAGGTTTTTAATTTCAGGGTTGGGAGGAGGGGTAGGATGGCAGGCTGCAACAACAGCAATGTCGAGGCAACAAACATGCTAGAACAGCGTTGCTCTGTCTTCGCGTCTACTTAGTCCACCATGGCGAATGAGTGGCTATAGAGTGCTCGGCTGTTGAGCCTGAGGTCATAGCTTCGATTCCGGCCTTCGAATCGCATGTCGGCAAAGGCAAATCGCCAGAGGGCAGTAGGCCAGTGTGCTGTGCGATGCCCGCAATCGCACTACTGCCCGTTAAAGAACACTAGATTGTCAAATTTTTTAAAATCTCAAGATGGCCCTCTACGACGCTATCCCTTAATCATATCATGACTTGGGGGCTTAGAACTCCAGATATAATCATAATTACTCATAATACTGCGCTAAAATACACCGAAGAGATTCTCGTGCTTGCTATCGCCTGCTGGAAACGTTTCGTCCAATCAAAATGACGACAAAGTAGATTAAGCATTTTGTCAGTTTTATGAACGATATTCAGACAGTACTTGGCCATTACACGTGAGTAGTCAACCTTTGCGTTGCATATACTGCAAGCAGAGCGGGGGGGGGGGGGGGGGGCAAGAAGTTGTGGACGAGTGTGCTCTGTGTGCCATGGCAAAGAAAAGAACAATGTAAATGAAAAAATACGACAGCAAAGAAAAATTCACGTAGAAGGATAGGCCGTAGGTGGGTCTCGGGCTTGGTATGCCCCTGACTAGGGCACCGACTGCTAGCGTTGCATATGCAGCAATTTTCCGTAACTTACCTCTCTGCTGTTACAGGTGCAGCTCCGTTTACGTGAAAAGCCTACTGTTCACTCTTGCTCCCCGCCCCCCTCCGAGTTTAATGCGAAGCGTTCTATGTATACACGTGACGTAGGCTGGTATTTCAGGACGCGATCTAAGCAAACATGAACACCAACCAATTCTTATATATGTCTAAAATTGCTCGAATAAGTGGTTAGTGGCAGCGCATAAAAAACTTTCATATACATGAGTATCATCCAGTTGAAATAGCTATTCAGAAAAGTAGCTATTCACAGAAAATAAAAAGGTTTCTTATACATTTGCAACACTCTAATCTAGCTGTATACTGGACATAGCCCCGGATAACTAAGTGCGTCTGCGCGAGCTTCAGAAATGGGTGCGTGTGGCGTGCACGTGCGTGTGTACACAGCGCCAATAGCACACGCGAGGCCGCCGCCGCAGGGCGCAGATTCCTGAACGCAGATAACATTGTGCTCGCAGAGAGGTCGCATTAATGGTGGCATTCATCACGGCACCAGCACTTTCTACTGCGCATGCACCTTCAATGTTATATAGGCTACACAAGCTTGCAGCCTGCCAACCCGCGAGGCATGGCAACGTGCGCAGCCGACCCTCGCACGTGGCCTGCATTCAGCAGTGCGGCCCACGCTACTGCCACCGAAGACCGCGACCAATGGACTCTCTATGGTGCCCGCATTCAGGCCCATGTCCAAGGACATCACTGCATGCGTGCAATAACTGTAGGGTCAGTCGTGGTCAATAAACTAGGGACGCTTAACAGTATTACTGAGGTCCAGAGGGCCCGTGAGAGAAGGCACGGCCTCACGGCTCGAACAGTTGACGCCGTCCTCGCGGCCCTATAACAGCAAGCAGGGGGCCGGCTGTACGAGTGCACTGGCTGGCTGCTCACGACCTTAACAAAGTTCCAGGTCTGTCTGTCTGTCTGTCTGTCTGTCTGTCTGTCTGTCTGTCTGTCTGTATGTATGTATGTATGTATGTATGTATGTATGTATGTATGTATGTATGTATGTATGTATGTATGTATGTATGTATGTATGTATGTATGTAGGTATGTATGTATGTATGTATGTATGTATGTATGTATGTATGTATGTATGTATGTAATGTAATGTATGTATGTACCGGAAGAGATTGGTAGAACTGTAGTTGTTACACAAAAGAGAAAATAGAGGTTTATGTGAAGATTTGTATAAGATCGGAGCGAGGTGGCCTGGTCGACCGTGACAGATGCAACAAAATTTTATTATCACGAAGAAATAGGGAAGCTGCAGTCGTCAGCGATTCTGATAGACTGTTGGTCGCGTGATCGAATCCGGTCCGCGACTTTCTCATTTTCCATGGAAGCGAAAATGCCTTATGCCTGTGTGCCCAGATTAGGTGCAGGTTAAGGAAACCCCGGTAGCAAAAATTTTCGGGGACCTCCACTACGGCGTCTCTCACAATCATATCGTTGTTTTCGCACGTTAAACCCCAACAATTCTTACGATCGGGCTCAACGGGAGTGCATGTAGTTATCATCACAGTCTTCGCGACAGTAGCCGTGCCGTATACAAATAGATACGTCTGAAAGGACAAAGGGAACGCCTGTTCATCCCGAGCACTTCCTTGCACAAGGCGTCCGTGGGTAATGTAGTTTCAATTACATCTGATTAACTTCTGGAGATAAGTAAATCTCGCTGTAAGCTCAATATGTCCTATAGTTATACTTTTATGAGGGCTTCACAATATCGCTCGCAGAGACAGTCACATAGACGAACTGAACAACCAGACTCCTATACGGAAGAAATAATCCTGCGCGAACGACAGGACCTTAAGTCGCAGAAGGCTGTGAAGGCGCCCCTGCGCTTCTTGCGTTTAACCGGCCTGTCCAAACGACTGTGATCGGAACTCCCTGGATGTGTGCGCATTTGAATTTTTTTCTAATTTATTTTATATCTCTCTACCTCTATCCTCTTTCCGACCCTTTTTCCTATGCCTGTACAGGGTAGCAAACGAGTTCTAGGTTAACCTCCCTGTCTCTTCCTCTTATCTCTCTCTCTCTTTATGAGGGCTTGTGCGCTACGCAACGATACAAAGTGGGCGTGTGTGTGCGTGTGCGTGTGTGTGCGTGCGTGTGTGTGCGTGCGTGTGCGTGCGTGTGCGTGTGCGTGTGTGTGCGTGCGTGTGCGTGCGTGCGTGTGCGTGCGTGTGTGCGTGTGTGTGTGTGTGTGTGTGTGTGTGTGTGTGTGTGTGTGTGTGTGTGTGTGTGTGTGTGTGTGTGTGTGTGTGTGTGTGTGTTTGTGTGTGTGTGTGTGTGTGTGTGTGTGTGTGTGTGTGTGTGTGTGTGTGTGTGTGTGTGTGCCCGCGCGACAGAGAGTGGGAACAGCCAAACAACACCCACGCGCGGTTTGATGTCTGCGGCAAAGGCATTCGAACGTTCATGCAACAGTTCTGGAGGAACACACATGGCTGCCGCATAGACTCATCATCTAATATGGCACTCTGGTGCACACCACGAAGCTTTAGATTCGGTTCCTGCATCGGCAGCTGCTGTCTAATATTGCCTAAAAACATGCAGAAAACGGCCGCTTGCGTCTGTGACGAGATATCAGTACGATTGGACGGTGCAACACGCCTGCTATGTCAGATCCAAGCCTTCCTCTCTGTATTCTGCGTTTGTTGTCTCCGACAAGCACACCTTTTACACGTATATTAGACGATCGGTAAGTGGGCGCTACTGACTTTTAGCTCACGTTCGTTTCTACGTGCATTTGCATGCATCTGAATTATTTTCATACATTACACATAAATATACGAGTAGATAGGAGCTAGGTCGCGAAGTCTGCATGTGATGTGCTCGCCGTTCACAGAAAATTGATAATTTTGCGGCCTACAGATTGCACCACGTACAGTTCGAGCGAACTTGTTGTGTATGTGTATACCACCACTACTAATTAAGCCACGTGCCCAAAACGGATTTTCAACCGCATCTCGTGAAAACGTTTACTGAACTCAACGAAAACCCGATCGAGTTCAGCAGTGTATTCTTGTGAGCCAGTTGATACATGATGACAAAGTGAAGAGTTCCAGCACGCTATATGACGCGAGCCCAAGATCCAGGCTTCCCCCTGAACTTCTTGTTCTTGCGTTGCAGCGTACGCAATGCCTTCACTTTACAAACATTATTACTATAGACACGCGCTAAGCTGTATAGAAACGTCATGCGAAATTAGATCTCAATGAAGGTCTATTGAATCAACAAAAAAAAAGACAATCTCTATATTCAGCACTTCAAGTAGAGTAATAAATCTTGTATGGCTGTCCACGGCTTCAGTCGTGCCATTCGAACGTGATCACCGATAAACTTCGCCGCATTCCACAACGTAGCACGTTAGCGCAAGAGAGAGTTGTTGCGCATGCTGTGCAGACGTGTATGTGCCCGGTTGTCGCACGATGGTGTAAGGCGATCGAGTGCGTGAATGCACAGAGGCGTGTTGGCAGGTAGCGACCTTGAGGAGACGGCGAGGCGGGCTATGAGCGAGCGGCGACTCGGGGCTGCTACCGCCGCCTGCGGCCGATTCCCGTCTGCGATACCGAAGGGGGGACCGCCACCACCGCCGACACAAAACGAACTCATCAATTACCACCGCCCGGGCGAAATATCGACGCCGCTCCACCCCTTGCGTGGAGAGCGAGAAGGAGAGAAGGCACTGTTGTTACGCTTTCTCTCCTCCTGCGAGAAAGTAGAAAAAGACAAAGCGAGGCGAAAATGTCCAAGGATCTTTCACGGCGCGAGACAGAGTGTGCAGGGCTTCGCGCTGTTTGTCGAGCACTTTACCAGTGGTGAATATACGGAAGTTTAGTATAAGTAGTAGCGCAAACAGGAGACACCTCCAATCAGACCGTGAAAGCAACGTTTCTCTAGCGGGAACGCTGTTGACGCCGGAAATATGCGTCAGTGTGTGCGCGCACGCGAGTGTGTGTGTTCTGTCTGTCTGTCTGTCTGTCGGTTGGTCGGTCTGTCTGTCTGTCTGTCTGTCTGTCTGTCTGTCTGTCTGTCTGTTTCCTCACCACGTTTTACAGCGCTGGGCATGCTGCAACATTATTGGTGCGCGTAGATGAGCGAGAAGCGTTCCCATGTCGTTTTCTATATTACTGCGCATGTCCCTCTTGCGCTGCACTATCATACGTATACTACTTATTTTATATAGTGTCTTCCCGCGTTCACGTTGTTCTGCTACTTCTATACGAGAATTATCTCATAAACGCTACCCAGTCGTTTGGTCATATATATATATATATATATATATATATATATATATATATATATATATATATATATATATAAGATGCCCATTACCCCCCATCGGTCTGTATAGAAAAGCTCCAAGCCTCAACATTTAGCCTGTTGCTGTATTGATAAAGATGAGCACACGTATAGTCGCGACTACTCTTCAGTCGTCACATAATCATGAGGAATGCTTGGCACGCGCTGTATACTATGAATAAAAAATTAGGTGACCCTAAAGCTTCGCCTTAGGGAGTTAAACGCGATATAGCAGCATGCTGTTCCTATTGCGTACTTCAAACACTCAGCGCATGAAACCTTTTCGAATTTGCGATGAACCCAATACGGGGCCTTACGGGAATATGCGCAGTCTATAGCGTGCGCGCCTCTTGTAGTGAGGTACTGGCTTTCAGCCACGGAGTTATTATGATAATAACACATTCTTACGGCCATTGTCAATGGACGCTTGCACCACGCATTACTATCGCTATTTTCCGTGTTGCATTGTGAAGCAAGTATGCAAAACGCGAGTGTTTGTGAAGCATGAAAGGTATACTTTCACTTTGTTTCCCAGCAGAGGAAGTTCTTTTCACTGTTTTCACAGGCAGAGGCGTGGCCGTATGCTATATAGCATCCGCTTGCCACGCAAACAACCCGGGTTTGATCCCCGCTTAGAACCAAACAACCCTGGCTCGGTTCGCACTCTGCTTCAGTATTTTATATCATTTATAAATAAATTTCATTCGCATCGCTCTTGGATTTTCCGTCACGCATAAGATAATTATTGGGCCATCTCCCGCTCAAAAAAACCTTGTGTATAGATGCGAAGCAGCGGGCGCTAACTCTTACACTAGCTGGCGGTAGCGTTGACGCTGGCGGTGGCATTGACTCATCAAGCGAAAGCCAAGTACCTCAGCCTCTAGACCACCACGGTGGTGAGCAGTATATTTCAGTGGTGCGGTTATCGCCAACTGCTATCGCATAAAATGAGAAAAAAAAAGCTTGATGTGATAAGATTTGAACCCGGCCTTCCTGCACGATAGTCGAGTATCGTAACACAAAGGAATGCCGGTCCTCGGGAATATATTATCAAAATGACCCTATACAGCTGTAATATCGGGCAAGGAATCACGTTAACAGTGGAAGTGTATAGTATAGAAGAGTAAAATGACGACCATGCGTCACACAATGTGAAACGCGTGACGAGCGGGTCGCGTTTAATGCTTCTAACCCATTACAAAAGGCTCTGGCCGCAATTCTTCATCGTCATCAGCCACCACATCAACAAAGTGGACACGATGCTGCAGATATATAAGTAGCGAACGCTATATACTTCCCCGCAGATTGATAAACAATCGCTTAGCGGGTTCATCTGTACTTCCCGAAAATTGTAATTTATGACCTAGTTTGTACCCTGTCAGTGTTCTTGTAATAGTTGCCCCAAGGGCGCTTACAACGGTCTCCTACAAAGGCCGCTCTTCCAGCTTTCGTTCCAATTGCGCTTCGTGTTCCACTCAGGCATGGCGCTTCTGTTTTTTTTTTTTTTTAGCTATGGTCACACGGATGACGAGTGAGCTACAAAATGTACGCACCAAGTATAGCTCTCGAAAAATGGAGGCGTCTTGAGAAACCTCAGGACGCCTTCTGCCGTGGGATCAAGGTTATATGCTGTTCGTGGGTTTTCTGGTGCTGATGACTGACGCACTCCTGATAGCTAGTACTCGGTCACAGTGTTAACAAGCCGAGAAAAACCATGCATTGCAACTGGACTATGCCGGCGTCGCGAACGTTGGGAAAATGGACAACGGTGGAGAGCCATGTCCTTTAAAGCCAGGGTAAGTGAGATTGAGAGGGAAAAAATGCCGGGAGCTTAGCAGGTAACACCCGGTTTTCTACCCTACATTGAAAGAGGTGTGAGGGGAGAAAGCGAATACAAAATGGGAAAGGAAACAGGAGACGAGACAACTAATCTCAATGATCCAATAGCCCCACGCCTTGAAGCCAGTTGCCAATTTCTACGCAAGGTCAGTTTCCGTTCCTTCGCCGACCAAAATGAATGCATGATACAAAGCAGCATCACACAAGAAACATGGTTCGCCAAATTGAATCCGAACCAACGGAGTCGGTCGTCCAACCCGCCTCCGTTTGTATCTGCTGCAGTGCCTGAACACTTGGGAGGCCCATCCTGCTGTAAGCTTTGTTTGCGCCCGGCCACCTCTGACGGTGCCGAACATTACCAAGAGCAGATGCGAGAGCGACATAATGACGAAGGGCTGGGAGGGAGAGGTAACATTAGGAGTGAGTGCGTGTGCGTAGCAAACACACAAAGACGCACGTATCGCCCGCAAGCTAGCACGCACGCGAGCCAGAGACTAGTTGACGTGCCAGGGTCCTTCCGAAGCCATCGCCGCCGCCCCAAGCTGCTGCTGCCGCTCGCGTAATCTTTCGCGGGGGCCCACGAGGCATGCGACGGGCGAATGCGTCCCGCCCATCGAGAAGCGGTCAGCTCTTTCGGGGGGTGACCAGCCAAGCCCGGTCTCGCAAGAAGCACCCCCTCCCCTCAAGACACACACAAGCAGGCGCACTTACAAGGTGCTGCCGTCATCGTGCCCCGCCGCCGCCAATGTTGATGCGTGCGCGCAAAGATGAGCCGCCCTCGGCACCACGACAGGCGGAGTCGTCGCGGCTCTGGGACTCCTTCTTTCTCCCTGCGTTCATTGGAAGCGCGCACACCCCAGACTCCGACTTCCTGCCACCGTCGCTGCTGCTCTAAACAGCGCTTGTTGATCGGCGGCGTCCCATCTATGCCGCTGCTGCCATCCCCCCTCATGTCGTCCTGTGTTATGCGCGGCCGTCCTGCCACCAGAAGCAGAAGGCGGTGCACAACCTAAGCAGTGACCCTTCTTTCTCTCTTCCTTTCTTTCTTTCCTTGATGAGCGGCAGCCGTGCGTCTTGCTGTTGTTATTCTTGTTTTTGCTGCTCCTTAATCGTACACTCCCTCCCTTCGCTTAATACTCGCCAAACCAGCGCCGGCCGGCTAGTCGACCCGCTTTTAGCCGATTTCGCTGCTTCCTTTCTTCTTCTCGATCACAATCTTGATTTTATTTTTTTTATTCTATCATCTTCCTTCCTGCTGCTCTCGCTATCGTCATCTTTTCTCTAGAAGCTGCAGCCCCGGAGGAAATGGCCGTCGATCTTCGCAGTCCCCCCTACTCCTTCTTCGGCGTTGATATTCTTCTTTATACATTCTTCTTTCTGGCATAAGATGGCGCTGTCGCGGCTGCGTTGTTCTATCCCTAGGGGCGGCCGGTTTTTTCTCGGCCCGTAGCATCGGACAAGCGAGGGTGGGGAGGTCAGCCGGAAGATTTATGGAGCGCCTTTCGGGCTCGAGCCGGCCACCGGCCGCTCGCGCTGCTTCAAGCCGAACGACGGCGTTCTCCTACCCGAGCAGCATAAACCGCATCGCTCTTTGTTATTATTTCGCCCCTTTCTTTTGCACGGCCATTCCTGGCACGACGCGAAACTGACCGTGAGACCCGAAGCACTGGTCCGCGTACGCGAGAAAGGAGAAGTTTAAAGGTCACACACTGGGCTATTTGTGTACTACGTCGTACAGCGAATTATTCTTGCCAGCGAAGAACGTTAAGCGTCTGCAGGACAGCTCCTGTTTACTTCCCAACTTAAGTAGTTGTCCATCGTGCATCTCCGTGCTTAGTGAAAATTCGTGCCCAAAATGTGAGTTGTCAATGACTTAGGAACCGAGCTAGTACGACATGTGATATCATCCTTGACAGACGCTGCTCAAGTGAAGCGTAACTCACGAACGCTTGATGTGTTTTTTTTTTTAACACGTCCTCCCGCAATTTTTCGATCGTGCTCTGTATCTTGTAATTTTAATGATTAACGCAATATGTTTCATGGTTAGGTAGGCGAAAGCACACACTCGGCTCTCGCCCGCAAAAGCCAAGACTAGAAAGCAGGTGCATGGCTTCTCCCACCGGAAGTGACGCCAGCGCCAATCACTGACGTAATAACTACATGCAGCCGCAGCCGGGTTTCTTGGCGTTGGTGAAAACGCGCGCTTTATTAGGCCACAGCAACCAACTCCAGCCGCGGCGTAGAAGAAGGGAATCCCCGCAACAAATATTGTAGCGCCCATCCGTATCAACAACATAGCCAGAGTAATACTTTCGCAAAAGAACATGATAATTTACTGGGCGATTCGCTTTAACGATAAATTTCCTCATCGTAACTCTTTATGTGCGTAAACTTTGTGAGCGTGTACTGCAACCCATTTAAGTAAGACACTGTTAAAGGAACCAACAACTGGCCAGAATGGGTGATTAGATACCGGCGAAAAAAAAAAAGGGGGGGGGGGCGTGAAATATGGTGACATGTGAAAGCATACGTTTCGCGATCTGAGTAGCATTTATATTTTTAAATCGCGTTCAAAAGTAACCAAAACCGGTGTGTCGCACCCCTAGTGCAAGAGCTGTGAACCACAAATATGAAGTCCTAATAACTTTGCTATGATTATTTAAAGGGCCCCAAAATAAGGACCTAAATTTCAAATATATATTTTACTGTTTAAATTTTGTTTGTTTCCTTGTGGATTACAAGATGCAGAGCATAGAAAGCGGCGCTGCTTTCGTGGCCTCTGCGGGAAAACGGGTGCAGTTTGCGCATGCGCGCGACCGCGCAGCGTTTTCAGCGTAGCTCGATTCCCGTCGCGTCGGGCGCGTTGGAAGAATCACGCGAGCCTGTCGCTGCGGCACGTGAAATGCCGTCCATCTCTTGCTCTGCGGAGAATCGGTACCACTTCGTGCGTGCTGCTGCTGGTGGTGGCGATGGTGAAGCTCCGTCAGATAAGTCGATACCGCTGTCGTTCGTCGAAGCATGTCGCTCTGGCAGTACTTGATAGCGGTCCTTGAAAGAGTGTAAACGTGCAGTTTCGTTTTCGAAGACTTGTCTTGGCTCGACTTGACTAAATTCGAAAAAAACTACCTGTGCACTTATACACGGTATTTGCATACGAAGCCCCGGGAAAGTGCTGTAACTCTCATATTGTAATTTAGCCCGCTAGAAAGCAGTGGTCGCGGGACTGCAGGCTTAACAAATACAACTTTACGTGTCTGCACTTAGGGTTTCACTTTTCTTCACTGCTGGCGTTACCCTGGCGTATAATCGCTATCACGATCGCATCCACTGTTTGCAGTATGTCTCCTTAAGACTGCATAATCGCCACAAATTGAAAAATTCTGATTATAAATGTTCTATGGTGTTTTCTCCATTACTATACCGTGACTACAAGCTCTCACAATTAAGCTTCCCGTTACACTCAAGAAAACGAATACCATAAAAATTGGTTGTGGGTCCCTTTAAGTGAATGACGAGTTGCTTCCCCAGTCGACTGCTTACAAGATATATTCACAACTACGGATGCATTGCTGACCCGTTCAGCTCAAAGCAAAATCGAGGAGAGCTCTTCGTTCTTTTCGTCAAGCGCAGACGCACCTGGTTCAAGAGGCTGGTAATATGCATGTAGCCATATCAAGCATCGTTGTGTGTTTCGCGAGAAAACCTTTAATTTCTTATACTTTCGCTGGCGTGAAGCAAACTGTCGAACATTTGGGTACACCCCACGCGACCTTGCAATATGGGTTTCCTTTAGGAGTAAGCATTGTCTCACCGCCACACACAGGGCAGGCTTACGCAACAACACGCGCGCACGCCGCAGCCTCGGCGACGCAGGCGCAACAGGTCAGCCACGCCCGCAGCGGTGTGTACGTGGTCACGTTGCGTGCGCCCGGCAGCCTCCGAGTGGAAGCCAGAAAATTCGCGCTCGTACACCCCTACCGGCCCCGTATTGATAGATAGGTTGGAAAGGGCCTATCGGCCGCGAACTATAGTAGGCGTCGCGTAGGAAGAAGCATTTCGACCCACTCTCGTCCATCGCGCCCTCTCCTCCATCGTATAGATGCTTGCGCCGAGGGATGCGAGCAGAGGAGGGATCCAGATATACGGAAAGAAGGAAAAGCTTGGCAGCGTCGTCTACCAGATTACGCGCGCTGTCGAGCGGAGGACCCATCGGCGCTGCGGGGCCCGCCGTAATTTCGGGGTATGGTGCATGCGCGGGGCTGGCGAGGAGGGGCGACGCGCGGCGGCAACCTGCAATTTGCGCGCCACTTGGACGCACGCCGCCAAGGCTTCCGTGTGCACCGCGAAGAAGAGGAGGAAATGGGACGCGCTTCCTCCGACCTCTTCCTTCCGCCCAGCCGCCGGCGATGTGTCGCCCCGACTTCTGTGTACTTGTGGTGTGCGCGTGTGGTTCTAACGTCGGTGCACGTGTTTTAATTGCTTGTGTTCAGTAATGCGCGCGCACATATGTCGATATATGTCGAAAAGTACCGGCATGCCTTTCACTCTGCGCGTGCGTGCATGTGCATATAGGGCACTTGCGTAATGGCATATTCCTACTCTAAATGGGCGGCCTTTTTGCACGCCTCCCCGTTCCAGTAACCAAGCAGGAGGGGGCGAATGAAATTCTATATACAAATGGTCGTTCATCAACTTATAGTAATCAGTCTATTGTAGCGAAACGTCGGGGTTGTTCAAGTTAGGCGCATCAGACGACCAGGGAGACGAATAAGTGTTGTTGAAACTCCGCGGAGGCAATCGATGAGAAGTCAACACGATGAATTCGGGGAGCACTCATTGGGGGTTTATTTAGCTAACACAACTTCAAGTTACAAAATGCACTGGGTTACAAAGACAAAACATAGAAAATGGTGGCATACCCCTCGGCCCGCATAGCTGGTCTCCGGTGGTGAGATCCGCCGTTGACCCCGACTCCGCTCTCTTTTCAAGTTCAAACATCCTCTTTTTAGCCCTTGGTCGAACAAAGAGTCTTCACAAAAACCAATCACAGGTTGGGACTCGCAGCATCACAACCAATCACAGAAACACTTTCATAAAAGGCACTACATTTGTAAAAACCTCCTTACCAAAATGAAACACGCAAAGGGAAAGGTCCTCCGCACGTGACACTCTCTCCCATACCAGGCCGTGCTGCTTCCTTCGGTCGACTACCGTCGGCGGCCGTTCCCACGCTCGGACCCCGTAAGTTCTTCCATTAACTGTTGCTTTCTAGAAGCGTCCTTAAGGGCGATGGGTACACCATTGCTTACCAGGTGGACATGCGACAGCGAGGCGCCCCGACATCCTAACAACAGCGCGAGAGAATATGGTCGTTTACCTGCCGCCACTATGTCTCGGTCAGGCTAAGTGGTCGCGTCCCCATGTCATTCTCAATGACACGCGTGCCTGTTAACAATGGCTTAGACTCAGACGGTGGCGCCGGACCTGCCTCCCGCTAGACGCTTTTCCTAGTAAGCTTTCCCCTTCTAATCCCGAACGGGGCGACCTTGACTGCTCGGTTTGTGAGCCGTAAAATGCAGCGTGTAGGCGCCTGTCCCAGGCTGGAAAACACGATTTATCCTACATTCCATTATAGTCTAGAGCCGAAGCTCTGTAATGGCCAGAGAAACAAACCCAAAGGTAGAAGAGTACAAAGAAAGACTTAAAAAAGAAGCAGGAGTTGGTTTTGCACAAATTTCCTGAGAAGATACTGGAGCTGGAAACCTTGCTCTCGCGACACTATAATGACAGGCGTCGATTCACTTTCCACATAGGTATGACTCTTGATCGAGAAGCGATAATCAAAGAGCCACTGTAAAGCGATTGTGACGTGTCGCCGCCTGCTACGTATATTGTCTGTGATGTAAAATAGTTCGCCTTCGGCTGTTCTTTGGCAACTACTTTCAATAATAAGATCTATCAAACTCGTATTCATATTTCAAGTAACGTGACGAAGCGCCTTACCAGTAGTACCTTGCTTCTGTTTCTCTCGTCTGCCATTTTCAGGCGCGCACGGATTGTCACCTGACTGCGTCGTTGAGGCCGTCATCCTCATAGGTTTGTTATTATTAAACACAAAAAATACAAAGAAAAACATCACGGTGCAATTGCATCTGTCACTGCGTCGCGGCACACTGTGTCCTGCAATAATATATACGTAGCGCCGGATACCTTGGCGCTGTAATCAATTGAGTGCGGCTCCAGGCCTACATACAGATAGCTGAGGTTCTACCGTGCGATAACTACGCTCAACTAACTTGTGCTTTCATACCTTATAGGCGTCATTAAAAAGATCAAATGAAACCACGGCCATGAATTACGCTATTCAACGCTTCTGTTCTCTACACTACATTTAAAAAAAGAAACAAAACTGTAGGTGGCTTCTCCGCACTGACACTCTTGTTGAGGTGAAGCTATCTGCGACGAATCATATTTTTTATAACAGGTGGGCGTTGTACGAGACCGCTATCGGGAAACATCGCCAGCGAAGATGAGGGCTATTCCATTGCCATTTTTTTGTCAGTTTCTTGGTATAATGACAGAACTGCTATCTAAAGCACCTTGCTTCAGAAGTGGGCGCTGTACTTTCCGCAACTTTTGGATAACCTTTTTTCCTTCATATTTAAACACATACAGTCTCTATGCCTTTTATTGAAAGGTATAAAGATGCTTGTTACCTTAAGAACTTGTGTCTGTGTCCCACAAAATTCATTAGCCTAACATCAAAACACATCGGTAACTAAAATAACTTCTTCATCAGGATTACACTTATTCCTGGAATAGCCGGTTGCGTTTCATATTTATTATATTCTAGCTCAGAACGGGGCTTATAGTGTATCTACTTTCATGTGAAGCCAACCCTTGTTAGAGAGGGGGGAGCGAAGGTAAGGTCACGCAGGCGGCTCTTTTTGTATGTATTGCCAACCAACGCTTTTTATTTTCTCCTCTTAAAGGTATGCGCACCGGCGGATAAGGGGGGGGGGGGGGGGCAGAGTATCTTCCTTGCTCTCACGTGGTTGGAGGGGGCGCTACGGTTCTTGCACCCCCTCCCTCGAAAGGACAATCTTGCGCACGCTTACGCTGGCTGATCCCTTTAGAGTATTCGCGAATAACATTCGAGGCCTCGTTGGTGCACCCAGGAGTAACTGCGGCAGAATGCCGGCCATTCACCAGTGGCTTAGATTGAACTCGAGCCTCCTACGAGCCCACGGAGCCTCGCGAAGGGAAAACCCTCGATGGGATTCGGTCGAACCATCCGAAGCCTCGCACGCGCGGGCCCCGCGACTTCGACGTGTGCCCCGTCGTGGCCGTCGTCACCGCGGGGGTCCCGTCGTGGTGCTCGGCGTGACGGGACGCGTGTGCGGTGCGTGGACCGCGGTGGCGTTGCGGGTCGCCAAGGCCGCGCTCTGTCGTGCGCATTTGTGACAGCTGCGTGAGTGCGTGGACGGCACGTGTGTGCCGTGTGCACGATGGGCCCAGCCTGGCACGACCGAATCAGATGCAGGCCGAGGCTCTCCCCCGCTTCCTCGCTTCACCGTTTCCGTCTGATCAAAGACCGGCTGGCGGCTCGAGCTCAGCTCGTGCGCTTCAACTGAAGGTGAGAGGAACGTGAGACAGAGAAGTGGCGCCGTCCACACAGTTCGTTCGCAGCGTGAATGACTGGCCGCCAGTCTGCAGTGCACGTGCATAACCCCCGCGCGATGCAAGTACTACGCGTGTTCGACAAGCACTTGGTAGTGCGATATGTTTGTGTTGATTAGGTAGATAGATAGATAGATAGATAGATAGATAGATAGATAGATAGATAGATAGATAGATAGATAGATAGATGGATAGATAGATGGATAGATGGGTAGATGGATAGATGGGTAGATAGATGGATAGATGGGTAGATAGATGGATAGATGGGTAGATAGATGGATAGATGGGTAGGTAGATGGATAGATAGATGGATAGATAGATAGATAGATGGATAGATGGGTAGATAGATGGATAGATAGATGGGTAGATAGATGGATAGATAGATGGGTAGATAGATGGGTAGATAGATGGATAGATAGATGGATAGATAGATATAGATAGAGATAGATAGATGGATAGATGGATAGATAGATGGATGGATAGATGGATAGATAGATGGGTGGATAGATGGGTAGATGGGTGGATAGATGGATAGATAGATGGATAGACAGATGGATAGATAGATGGATAGACAGATGGATAGATAGATGGATAGATAGACGGATAGATAGATGGATAGATAGATGGATAGATAGATAGATAGATAGATAGATAGATAGATAGATAGATAGATAGATAGATAGATAGATAGATAGATAGATAGATAGATAGATAGATAGATAGATAGATAGATAGATAGATAGATAGATAGATATAGATAGGTGGATAGATATAGATAGATGGATAGATATAGATAGATGGATAGATATAGATAGATGGATATAGATAGATAGATGGATATAGATAGATAGATGGATATAGATAGATAGATATAGATAGATGGATAGATAGATATAGATAGATGGATAGATATAGATAGATGGATAGATATAGATAGATGGATATAGATAGATAGATGGATATAGATAGATAGATGGATATAGATAGATAGATGGATATAGATAGATAGATGGATATAGATAGATAGATGGATATAGATAGATAGATGGATATAGATAGATAGATAGATAGATAGATAGATAGATAGATAGATAGATAGATAGATAGATAGATAGATAGATAGATAGATAGATAGATAGATGCAGCACACCTATAGGAGAACCTGTATCTAGGTACGTCATCGAGTGCATGGCATTGCCGGTCAGTCACTGTACAAGTAACGGATATCTGGAGGTTACGTTGACGGCACATTTTTATTTCTCATGGACTTCTCATTGTCTTCCATTCATTCATTCGTATTCATCTCTTACGTCACGTTCCGTGCGATACTACTGGGAATATCGACACTGGCGCTGGTTACTTTGTGGTTATAGTTTTTGGATGTTCGCGAAAGAAGCCTCAGGTGATCTGTTGACTTTTTTTTTCTCCGTTCTCATTGTCCGGGCAGTTCCCGTACTGTGTACAGTGCGAAGATCAGCGCCCGAGGCGGCGACGGCGTTTCACTGTCACGTGGAGCGGCTACCCTGGTCGCTTTCCCCCACATCTTTCTTTTATGTAATCTTCGTTCCTACACTTCACCGAGCGCACAAAAGCCGCAACGTCGCCTGCGGCGAAACACGTGCAGGCCTCAAGTTCGCCGCCCTCTCTCTCGATGTAAAATCTGCTTAGCGCGGGCATTTGTAACACGTCTGCAGCTTGCCAGTACTTCCTTTCCGTAATTATATGCACGTGTGTAACTACACCACCAAGTCCGACGTGAACGTGTCGGTCCGTGCAGGTTGTGGATCTGACGCAAGCACGCGCGCGTCACTTCAAGATCCGTCTCTCTTTCTTCCGTCTCGAATATGTACACGGTACCTTCAAAACACGCAGCACCTTTTGCATAAGCGGTCTCGTTTCTTCTTCGTCCCGCAGATCTAGTGGTTCACGGCGCGGCGTCCAAGGCATTCAGCCTCATGCCACGTGACCTTTTCCTCGTGCTACCCTCCACGACACCGACACACTGCACGCAGCGCGCGTGTTGCATCCCGCAGAGAGGGCGCCTCACTCGCTTTTCACGCGTCGCGTGCCCCACGTGAGAGCGCGCAGCGCCGCTGTGCGTTGGGCGCTTTCCTGCGTTCGAACGGCGTCTGGTTTAGATGCCAGTCTGACCGACGGGCGGCTCCGTAGAAAGGGTCAGAGGTCTCCGGCACCTCCACACGTTTTTTTTTTTTATTTTCCTTAGACATACACAGAGAGATGGTGTGCAAAAACAAAAATAACATAAAGAGGTTTGCCGCCCCGGCAGACAGAGAGGAAAAGGCAGCTCGCGGACGGATGGACGGCGATGACAGCTGGCATCCGTGCCGAGATTTCGAGCCTCCTCTGAGGGGATCGCGCCGGTTCCGCGAGTGGCCCTCGAAGGCCTGCGCATCCGCCTAACTCGGTTTCTCTCCTCTGCCTCCTCTCCCGTACACTTCAACCATTCCGGGATCGCTGCACTCGAATTCGTACACGGTTGTCCTTCGCGTATAAACTATATATATGTGTGCTTGGTTCCGCGGTCGCCTATACAACTCTGCATAACGTCTGTTTCGTGAGCCGGTGCTGACGGCTGAACCACGCAAGGCTTATATAAAAGAAACGAGTGCTGGCCACCAGGCAATTCAGCAAACACGGCAGTGCTGTCCGGCGATATTAGAGCGATTTCACGGTGATTTTCAAATCACTCGCTTCGGCAAAGCGTTGGCGGCGCTATTACCCAACACATTCCTATCTGGCTTTGTCCACCGGAAAAAAGAAATACAGCTCGGTGGTGGTGATTGCTTTTCATGCCGCTTTCATCACGGAATGATGTGTTGCGAACGTAAAGCATCTCTTGTTTTGTTTTTCATTGCTTTTATGATAATTTCGTCAGGTGGATGCACAAGGCAGTATCTCCACGCATATATGAACCGGATTCGGGTAACCAATGTTCGCACGTTTAGTTAACCTTTGATGACCGCTTGAGGAAGGGGGGGGGGGGGGGAGGATCTCCTGCAGACTCCCGTTCTATGTCTTTATAGAACCCAGCAAGGACACAAGGTGAAATACTCACGTACAAACGCTTTGTTTCAAGTCCAGGGATAGTTGCGTACCGCGTGGGACGGGCGCGCTGCTGTTTTGACCGTATGCATCGTAAAAGGCCCCGCAAGCTCGCGAAATTCGGATCTCCATTCAAGGCTGCTCTTCGTGTGTAACGTCACAACTCAACGAATCCAATCAGCTTCGATATTCACGATAGCTCACCGCAAAAATATGGTCAATTCGTTCCCACACAGTTCCACACGCAAATGAACTCTGTGCACACATCTTACGCAATAGCTTAGGAAAAGAATCGGGCGTAATGTGTGCATCGTTATACATATACAATTATGAAGTACCTATTTCTGTACAGTCACGCATATGAAGTTGGGCTGAGTGTTTCTTCAATCTATTTTTGCATTGCCATTGTATTCGTTAATTGCTGCACGCGAGAGACTCGGATTCATGTGTCAAGCACGATAGCTTAATGAGCATAGAGGAATAAAATAAACCAAAATGGTCTGGCGATCGCCCCCCCAGAAAGATCACGTCATGCGCGTGCCTTTGATTGACGTGTATGTCGAAAGGGGAGGTCGGAGTCGATAGCCCTAGTGAAATCATCAGATTAGTAAAACCATTACGCGTTTGACCCCGCCGCGGTGGTCTAGTGGCTAAGGTACTCGGCTGCTGACCCGCAGGGCGCGGGTTCGAATCCCGGCTGCGGCGGCTGCATTTCCGATGGAGGCGGAAATGTTGTAGCTCCGTGTGCTCAGATTTGGGTGCACGTTTAAGAACCCCAGGTGGTCTAAATTTCCGGAGCCCTCCACTACGGTGTCTCTCATAATCATATAGTGGTTTTGGGACGTTAAACTCCATATATCAATCAATCAATCAATTACGCGTTTGAGCTTCAGATCAAGCTGTCGATGAAGTGTTGCTGCCTAGAGAGACCATAAAAGAGGGAACAGAGTAGGCAGACAAAGGTCGGAGAAATATAGAATTAGAAAAGACCGCGCGTACACAAGTAAATACGCCGGCGATATTCCTGACAGGATGAGGCATGAGGCGAACGGGAGAGGAGGAATATACTAATGACAGGTAAAAGATAAAGCGCGAGTTGAGCGGTAGAAAACGCTAATGGTAATAAACAAAAACTTCAAAGGATGTATGGACGTCGGGGGAACGGTTCTGCCCTCCGCTCACGACATTCTCGGAAGGAGTCGATCGCAGTGGGCGTCACGACGAGCGTGGAAGCCACGGAGGGTCAGCTGCGCGGTGCGGCATGCGGTGGTCGCGGCACACCAACCAAGCGCGGTTTTGCCGAAGAAAGAGACAAAACCAACAGAAGACAAAAAAACAGGAGGGCTGGTGGAACGAGAGGAGTTCGGGAAAGCGTGCGGCAGCCATCGGGCTCCCAAGTCGTGGCTCTTGTCCATAAATCAAGCGGCACCACCAACAACAGCCGCCACCGCCGGTTCAAGGTGATCCTCCGGAACGCGCCAATGTGTGCGTGTTGGGTCAAAACGTACGCGGCAGCGTAGCGCTGTAGGCAGAAGGAGAGAGACGGTATGGGAGAGAACGTGTGGATCGGGCTCAAGGGCCCAACCAGTGCATACGTGCGCGCAATGTTGGCTTGGCGAAAGACTAAAGAGCAGCGTCAACATACCTTGAAACATGCATGGCGTTTCGTCGTTCCGTGAGTGAACTGTACGTTTACATCTCGTTCTGCAGCATACCTCTCTGTGAGAGGGGTCTCAAATGTAGCAGCGTATTTCTGCGCCGTCTTAACTTACAAACGTGCAAAGATTAACATGCCTGACGGATTCGCCCGTGAAGTGTGGCGATTTACAAGTTACATAGAAGCAGCGGCAAGCGTATACGTATATATGTATACATCGTAACATCGTTTGCCCCCCCCCCCCCCCCACATGAAAATCGCGGATGACATGTAGTGGCCCACGTATACAAAAAAAAAAACAACAAGCGCGCACGTACGCTACGTTCGCGCATGCATCTCGGGCGCAGCCGTTTTCACGGCGAAGGGTATACGCGGGCGCCTCCTTCTTTTGTTTTACCCTTGCACCCCCTGCAGCGCTCAGCGGGACGAACCACGTTGAGGAGGAGTATTGGGGGAGGGGTGCTTTACTGCTTCACCGCCTCCCATTCCCTTGTCCCCGGCGCCTTTGCTTTCACGCTGACGTGAGGTTGTACGCGTCGCCTGTCTCCAGCACACGCGCCCGCACATCAGCGCCAAGGAGAACAGGATGACGTGGGGGCGGCGGGGGGGGGGGGGGAGGGGGACGGTATAGCGTGTAAATGTGAAAGGAGGAGGAACACGTCGAACCCCGAGCGCAGGCCCACAGCAGCTGAATAGACCGCCCGGGGCGCCGCTGAATGCTCAATGAGAGGTACCCTGCGGCGCGCGACACGGGACTCTCCTCTCTCTCTCTTATTCCAGCAGGGTGGGGCAGGAGGGGGCAGGAGACTCGTGTACTGTGCCCCACGACGTGATGCCACCCCCCTCCATGGTCATTTCTAAGCTACGTTGGTCCCTATACCGTGTTGATGTAGCGTGTGGTAGGTACAACTGCACCGTTTGCGTCAACGCACACACAGTCAGAGTAGTGGTACTTGGGTGTGCTGGCACGACGTATGCTACACGCAAATGTTGCATACTCGTCTGGCGTGGCCCACAGTTGACCGTGGTAGGATACCAGTGGCGGTGTCGTTTTTCGACGACACCGTTTTTCGTCGATTAGCGCACGCCCTGCGAGTATACGCTCTGCGCTCGGGGCCTCCTTTTGTAATTAACGACTGCGTAAGAAGGTAATAATGAATCATCTATGACTTATACACTATACCCGCATCGTCACACGTATGGTGATGTTTTGTATTGCGGTCACGCCTGTGGCGGGTGGATGAATAGCGATGACGTGAACTTACCGAAAATTGTCACGTGAGCACACTTCGTTATACTGCATTCGTAAAACCAGTTTTGGCGAATTAACATATTCTGTAATACCACCGTTCACTTCATGGCAGCGAGCCACGCACAAAACGCGCGACGAGCCAATCGCAAATGCTGTGCATTCTTTTTTTTTTTATTTATTTTATGACTGTGGCCTTCAACACTATCAGGCGCGCATTCAGGATTGGTCCCAATTCATCCTGAAATGTAGTTGTGGTTGCATAATGGACGAAGGGGACAGAAAAGACCTGCTCGATCCGCCGTAACTTGTCAGAAACCATGCAGTTGACACCAAAATATTATAAGTCAAAGTTAGATCCCTAGAGTAATTAGACTCAACAACAAGAGAACTGCCGCTACTGAAACATTCGGAAATCCCAATTTCCAGTTTTTTTTTCTTACTTCTACATGATGCTATCCTATTATTTGAATAAGGTGTGTTTGTTTCACATTTATATCGACCGGCGGCACACGTAGCCGCCTTCATCAGCACCATTACATTCATCTCTTAGTTCTTTATCACAGAGCCGAAATTTCGCTTTACATTAGTTCGTGATTCACGTTCGCTATGTGAGCCCCGAATGTCTCGATAGGATAAATCGTTTCCCTCTGCGACCGATTTGAGGCGCAAAAATGATGTAATCCGACCGTATCACAATTGTTCCCGAACCCAAATTCAGCGGAAACGTTGAAACGTTTTCACGATGGCGAATGCTGGGCAGTTGAACTTCGTTGATACGTTCCCGCTTAATACGATATTCCGGCTCCTACGCTCCCAATCGCGAAACCAAAACTAACCCTATTCGGATCGTACCTTTTCCTGGATCGTACGTTTGTTTTCCTTGTTTTTGTTTTTTCAGAAACGTATCAACGAGGTTCTGCGCATGTACCACATACTCGCGCGCATCGTGGCCGGTACAGTTTCTCATGCCGCAATAGAAACAGCTTGCACGCACAGGTTTTGCTAGAGCGAGGAAACCCGCGGGCACTCGAATACCCTGCCCTTTTTCCCTTCCCCACTTTCACATGTACTTCTCCCCTTCGCCATGTTCCCGTTACCGCACTGTGGCTCTTTTGTGTGCAGTGATGCGCCTGCCTCTCCGAGCAGCAGCGTATACTGGTGAGGATTATAATCCTCACCGATTTCCGACAGGCGGTTGACGCGTGCGGTTTCCCGCAGAGAGTAGCGCGCCAGCGCTGTCTGCCTCGCCGAGAAGAGTTGTCACGGGTGCCCGGTCACGTGACCTGTCCGCCCCGCCGTGTCGGCGCATGTCCCTGGCAGGCGACACGAGGTGGCCAGACTTCAGCCAGCAAACGTGCTTTGCCCCTCTTTCCATTTCAAACCGTCGCCGGAGCTGTGCGGCGCCTGTGTGCAGACCGAGTGGACGGAAAGCCGAGGGTGACCCCGCCAGTCGCTGACGATACAGGGGATGACGAGCAGAGCTCAGTGCACATGTTGGTGACAACTGTGAAGATCTTCACTTCTCGTTGGCGTCATCCCACTACGGCGGGCGCGGATGGCGTATTCTCAGAAATGTCCATTGCTGCGCTTTCATTGGTGCACTCACCACGCGTTGCGAATCTATTCGTTCTATGCTGTCTGCCGTTTTCCGAATGCACCGACGAAGTAACTCCGTCGTGGTGCTGTGACGTAGGCGCTAGGAGAAGGATATGAAGTGGCTTTAGCTATATATTCTAAAGGCGTCTCATCACAGACAACCAAAAATGCCCGCTCATTGGTTGAGGATTGACAATAACGAACAAAGAATCGACTTACACGATCGCTTTATTGTTTCGCAGCAGGGACCAGGATGCATACCTCTTCCAAAATGTCGGCCGTATATTCGCTTATACCGTGCCAATCTACGCCTGACCAAAGGGTCGGGAAACGAATGGAGCTTATGGGCACTTAGGCTCATTTAGGATATATGTTTATCGCTTCGCGCTCGTAAACTCGGACTGAGACTGAGCATAGTTTTCTTTAACCAGATCTATACTCGCACTCAAATCCTTCGAAATTTTCCTGAACCGGACTCACTCAGACGCAGAAGCTCGAGTGAGCCGACTGCTGAGTGTGTTCGTCGACTTATGCACGTGGCTGTACTGTATATTTCCGATTGAGTTGTATTCAGACCATCGCAACGCTGTAGGTTTCCGGGCCATATTTGGTTAGTGCTTGTACACGTCGCTATCCGGAGGAACTTTAGCTCCTTTTGATGTCGAAATATCCAAAATGTAATGACGTACGCAACTCACTAGTCTATAGCGTACGCACTTAGACACAAGCACACAAACAAAACTTAAGTGGTCACTGTTTTGCTGAGCTATTTGTCACCGATCAGTTATTTTTTCGGGACAGTAATTCGTTGCATCATGCAGGAAGATCAGTGAGAATAACAACTGCAGCGTGTCGTCTACGTTTGTATCTTTCTCTTGCGTATGGGTATGTTTTCTTTGAGACTGCGAGCATGGCTTCGTCACCGTCTGCTGCGATAATATGTGATGATGAAATTTGAGAACTCTCTCTGCTAGTGTGGCATGTGTTGGCGACGATTTCTGGAAACTGCAAGCGCGTTGATAGTCAGCTGCAGTAGAGTTACCTATTTTGATATCTTACCTGTCCTGTCTGATATCTACTTCTTTCTTTCTTTTCTTTATTCTCCATATTTTTCAGCCTTCTCCTTGCTTCTCTTTGCATAAGCGACATATTCACCATAAGATGTGGAGAACAGAAGCTCTTACAAGTTTACTGCGTTTCTATGTTCAGAATTGTGTTCCAAAAAAGTACGTGTTTAGTACACTTCACCTGCCCCTCCATTGGTGACATATCGCCGACATTTCCTTCTGATTAACTTCCCCGCCTTTCCGCTCTCATCTCTTTTTTGCTACATCTAAATAATCGTTGTAGTAGAATGCCAGCTATTAAACTTTAAGTCGCAATCCATTCTTCCGTGCTTATCTCCTCGAGTGTATGCCAGTAGAGCATTCGATCGCACAAGCTCCAGCCCCGGTCCACTGCGCTTCGGTAACGGCACTGTATAACCACCTGAAGATATATAATCAAAACAAACAAAAAACTAAAAACAAGAAAAAAATGGGCGAACAAACTATAGACCGCAGCAGGATTCCCCGTATTGCACGTCTCCTTTGTTTCCGTGGGCCGTCTTCGCGGTGGGAGCCGCGGAGCACCGGGAAAGAGCGCGAGGCGCGGAAGCCGTGATTCCTTCGATCATCGTTTCTCACCACGCAGAGACTCCGCCGCTCTCGCGCATACAGCGGGGGCCCCCACGGGGAGATCGATGGGGCGCATCACCGCAGACGTCGGAGAAGGCCGGCCCCACCCCGCATCCGTGCAACGAGGGCCAACGAAGCCGATCGACAGGCTTCGGCCTCAGTTGCCGCTGCGCGCGTATTGTCTATAGCTTGCGATGCGTAAGATAGTACGCTGTGCTTCGACTACACTTCCTCTGATAGCGTGATTCTAGCTATAATTTTACGTTTAGCTGCCCAGAAGTAAACTCAACCACCGGGTCTGACACAAAGCCAGGCAGGTCCATCGCACATACTGAAGTTCTCAATGAAAGTTTCAGTTATCTCCAAACCAACAAGTATCCCAATTCCGGTGGTATACAGCCAGTAATGCTCCGGCCAATACGCTGCCAAATGCCAGTTATGCAGAGAACAGTAGGATATGATACACGTTCAATGGGCTTGCCCAACGTGTCTGGACGGGGCCGCAAAATAGTCAATGACGAACAGCGCGAAGCCGCACTGCTTTGCTCGGATCCGGAACAGCAACTTGGGTCTTCCAGCTGGCCGAAAACGCTGCCAGGACCCGCTGCTCTTAAGGCGGGAACATGCTTCCCAAACCGCTGGACCAAATTATGGTAACCCTCTCGCTGTCTCTAGGACGAGTTCTATGATTGGTTAAAACTATTAAACAGCGTTGAACGATTGTGTTTCCATTGCTCCCATGCAATTTATTCGCATGAGTATACAAAGCTTATACACAAGTACGCTTGATGCCAGTATACTAAGCATTCGATGCGCACGTGTAATGTTTGCGTACCAATGACGCCAAGCAGCAGCTGTATACGGCAACGCGAAATCCATCAGTACAGGAATCGTGTATACGGTGCCCGCAGGCAACGCGAGTCATTGTAACTAGAATCGGTCGCGTTGGGGGTGGCGCTGACTTGTTACTGACTGTTGACAGTCGGCTACAAATTATAACCTCCTATAATTTGTATATACATGAACCTTTGTAAACACAAGTATATTGGGCGACTCCTTCGCGTATGCCGTAAGATACGCACATCAAAAATTGTATGCACACGACGCACAATCCAGGAAGAACTTTACTTGTAATGTATGACAAAACGCGCAGAAACAAAACCGAACCATTCAACGTCTTATCCTATATGTCCGGCCTGTTACTAGGATATTAAGGTGCGTCACAAACGGCAGTCAACGGCAGTTGTAGCAAGCAAAAAAAAGGGGGGGGGGGGCACTTTATCGTGTTCTGAGGCTGCTGATGCAGGCCTCTGATATTAATTAATAACCAAAGAGTGAATCCCATAAAATAAAAAGTAAACAACAATGTATGGAACGCAACATTCTGACGCATCATAGTCGGCTGTTCGTTGCCGGAAACGTACGCAACAACGAGACGCCTAAAGGCAAAAAATAGAAAACTCCCCAAAGAGAGCTCAGTAAGTGCGAACGTGATAAGATCCCAGGGCTGCTATCGACAAGCCTCGGCAAGACCCCACGCGAGCACGCTCGGCTGCCTTCTCGGCACGCGCAGCGACCCGAAAGGAAAAGAGAGCAGGCCCTCGCCTCCTTGTCGGCCGGGGCCTGAGGGTGCCGTCGGCTCTCGCAAGGCGTCAACGGGAGGAAGACAAAAGAAGCACCGCCGAGATACGAAGCGACGGGACAAACAGAAACAACCGGGAAGAGGCAGAACCACAGCAAAAGGCAGCAGCTGAGCTCCCGAATCCCGCAGGAAGAAGGAGGAGAAGCGGCAGACGAGGTTAGAAAGCGGAGTTAGTAGGAGCAGCCGGTTGACAGGGCCACTTGTCGCCGGTCTTTTATCTCGCCGACGCCTCCGAAGCTGACTGTTTGTGGTGCCGCCGCACACACGATGGACAACGACCGTGCGCCGCTTTCTCTTCCCCTTTTGTTTTCGGGTGGCTCACGCCCGGCGACCCCCGTTCCCTTACAGACTCCTCACCCACTGACCGCATCCCTATTCGTATTCCTGTGTGTGTACCTTTATTTCCCTGTCCTCACAACAGACCACGACGGGCTAGCTCGCTGACTGATGCGACACCCTTGGGAGGTCTTGCGTTCTTATTTTTTTTTTCTCTGTCCCTCTACGAAACCTCCCCCTCCCCCCCTTTTTTACGTCCCGCGGGTCTCGGGTGCAGGGATCACGTGTCGTCTCGTATGTCCTCGCGCGCCGAGGCCGGCAGTTTTACGACCGCCCGTGCCTCGTGGCGCATCTAAGCTTTCTGCTGTTTCTTCCCTCGTCTGGTGGGGAATCATTCCTTGCTTAACTCTCTTGCAGGGATTTTCTGTCGCTGCCTCTCTCCATGCCGCCCCCGCTTCTTGCGCTATGAGGGAAGTCACGCCAGTTTCTGACGCCCTAAAGAAAGCGGTTATGTACTGTTTTCTCCGTTGCCGCTCTTTTCCCTCTCACTGATAATAAAAGGTCCTATACTGGGGAGCTGAAACTGCGCCATCATATGACGCCATAGAGAGAGCTCTTTTTCGAACACTGCGTGTTAGCACAACCGCCCAGCGGCGATTTCACTAAACTAGCTGTAGGCCGCACCGAGCGATACTGACGCAGCGGCCATGCAGAAGTATTGCCTTTAGGCTTAAAGAAATCACCGTGTAATTTCCGACTGGCTCCGAAAATAAACCGTAGCAATCTTTTTCTCGCTGTATTCGCCTCTGAGAAGGTGACAAGGCCGTGATCTGATGTTAGTGGACATTCGTGACATGGAAAAGGTGTTATCCGGTAGCTTATATAGTATAGATATACACTGCTCACGTACGCCGATAGCTCTGAACATGACTGAAACGGGCTAAATACACGAGATCAGGTCCATAACTAGAGGAAGGTTGAGGGGGTTATGACACCCCCAATTTTTTTTATTTCTTTAACTTTTCGGGTGACACTAAATTATTTACGTTCCTTTTCACCAACCACCAGTTGCCAATTAAACTTTAGCCGTCCTACACAAAAACACCACCGGAAAAATATTCCTGGGCACAGCCGTGCCCGAGATTGTTTCGTTTTTACAGCGAAGGTGCTTAGCAAATAATTTTTGTTCGACGAACCAGAATGCTAATCACGTCAAAAATGGGTATGTGCCAGTGGCGGAGCCAGGCACATGTCCACTCGAGGGGATGGGGGGGGGGGGGGGAAGGGATGGGGGTCCCGTTTGCCTCCAATTTTTTTTTTCTTTGCCATGGCACACGAAGCGCAAAATCACAGTAGACCACGTCTGCCTGCCCAGATCTCACACAGATATAAGTGGTGCGCCCCTCCCCCCCTCCCCCAAATCTGGTATGTACCACAAAACTGGGTAAATCCCACTACACGCCACTAGCCCGCTAAAAATAACGAACGCAACGGTTGACACCCCGCAACAAATGGCTACGAAGCGATGGCAGCGAGCCGAAGACCCCGAGTACGTGTACAACGATATAATGCTAAGGAACAAGAAAGAGGACTGCAAGAGGACCCCACGGTGATGAAAGCCCCACGCCAACGACGGTGTGCCCGCAGATCTATGAGGGGTGCGAACGCTTGGTTTCAGCGTGAGTGTCTGTCTCTGGAGTTCAAACATACGTGTCGTGTCTGCGACTGTCTGCAGTGTCGTTTCCCTCGAACAGCTCTGCGCTGAGATTCAAGGTAGAAGCAACCTGTGTGTTTAGAAAAAGTGATTAACGATTTTTAGTACTTGGTACTCCACTATGGGAGAACATAGAGCCGTCCCGTAGGCCTCACACGTGTTTTTGGACTGTGAAAGTTGACTGTTCACGCTAGCCCGCACAGAAGCAACCTTGGATAACCTAGATAAAGCCCTAGCAACCATCTAGAAGCAACGTGCAGCTTCTATAGCTAAATCCTACAAACAACCTATACAAGCAACCAGGTTAGTCTTCGAAATCGTCCAGTATAGCTGTTTGAAGGCTTGCGCGGCGTAGTGGAAGCTTCGTCATTTTTATTTCTTTTCCTCGAGACTGAGCTTGTTAAACAGTTCCGTGGCGCACTCACCTAATAAACAGCGTCCGCATGCCAATCACTTCCTGTCAGGCGCAGGTCCCCAGCAAAGTGCAACAAACTTTTTCCCAGCTACCCATTCTAACACACTCACTCCAACTAGAGAAAAAAACTATATAAATACCGCATGAATTTGTTATTTCATTCTGAAAGGTTTCAAGAAATGCACATCTTGCCAAATTATCTCCGATGTTGACAACGCCTTGCTTTTAGTCTAATGAAGAAGCAATAGAAAAATCACTGCATATCACGGACTGAACGATGATGAGTGGAGCGAAGCGTCAGTCAGTTCGTCCATGCCTCCGTCCATTCGTCCGACGGTCCATTCGTTCATCTAGTGAACACTCCAAGTACCGCCAACTCACATCTTTCATCCTTCATAATATCATTCATTCATAATAATTCATTCTTCATATTATGGGATAGTGTAACTGGTCTCTGTGGCAATATATTCATCATATAGAAGTGCCGCCATCCAGCGGACATTCCAAGGACTAAACCAGAGGTGGCCACTTACTATTAGTACTACTATTACTACTACTACTTCACACATACATACATACATACATACATACATACATACATACATACATACATATATACATACATACATACATACATACATACATACATACATACATACATACATACATACATACATACATCGTAGACGTACGACCCATGGCATAAGGAGCTTCACCCCCTGAAATAAAATTACTCAGTATGGTACACCATAGAGACAACGTGTATGCTGTGCGCCCAATCCAGGGGCACGAGACGGGCGAAGTGGTTTGGGCCAGAGGGGTTGGATCACGCATGGCCCGCCACGGTTCTGGGGCGCCGGCGCACGCTTACGTATTTCTGGGACGTCAGCTCTTAAACCATGTCTCCTTCTTTTTCTACGCACGCCGCCTATACTGCCGGAGCGCGATCCATTCAAAGACAAAGCGCCAGAGCAGGCGGAAGGAATCCAATGAAAGGAACAGAGCCACTCGCACAATGGCAGAGGCCCGCGCGCTCTGGAAAAAATCTGCTTTCTTTGCAGAGTCAATGTGCCGAGAGGGTCCCGTCAACCGCACCACCAGCCCGCCTAATTCCTTCCGTCATGCAAATGCCACGCACCGTTCCTCCTCCCCACGCGAGCGGCGTTCGAGAACCCCCTTCTCTCTCTCTTCCATTCTCTCAAATCTGAAGAGCGGAGAGAGAGAGAGAGGTTATGCGTGGTAAGATGTAGCAATCGAAAAAAAGGGAGAGGGTGTGAAGGTGGAGAGGGGTGTAGAAACGAGCCAGACCGTAAAGGAACGATTCCTTCCGCAGTCGCTTCGTTATATTGAGGCGATATTGGAAGAGTCGTGGTGGCGACGGTGGCAGGGAGTTGGTACTCAGCGGCGCGCACTTATCGCTTCCGCATTCGTTGCTTTTAATGGTTTCCCTCTCTTTTTTTTATTTTTTGGCCCCGTAGCCACCTCTCCCGTTTTTATTGCCATCTTCACTCGTATCACCGGCTCTTTAAAAAAGGCGAGTCTGGCAGTTATTACTCGAGTAAAATAGTGTTTCCGCGCGGAGTCGGGTGACGGACGCTGTACGTAAGATTCTGCCAACTCGAGAGGGTGGAAACAAGTAGAAAGGTAATAGAGAGCTCATTATTACTATTTTTTCGCTTTTTATTTGCTTTTTATCCTTTTTTTTTCAAATACTTGCTAGCATCAATAACAAAGAGGGTTCAGCTTAAATTGAGGACAACGCAGCGAGCAATGGAAAGAATGATAGGTGTAAACTTAAGAGAGAAGAAAAGAGCAGAGTGGATTAGGGAACAAACGGGGGTTAAGGATATCATAGTTGAAATCAAGAAGAGTAAATGGACATGGGCTGGGCATGTAGCGCGTAGACAGGATAACCAGTGGTCGTTAAGGGTAACTAACTGAATTCCCTGAAAAGGCAAGCGGGTTTGAGGGAGGCAGAATGTTAGGTGGGCAGATGAGATTAAGAAGTTTACGGGTATAAATTGGCAGAAGCAAGCACAGGACTGGGTTAACTGGCGGAACATGGGAGAGGCCTGTGTCCTGCAGTGGACGTAGTCAGGCTGATGATGATGATGATGAGCATGAATACCCCTAGAGACGAGAAGTACGTATCTAAGGTGAACAATTTAATGAGAGGAAGATACGGTATAGTGAACGAAGCTGTATCATTGCGTGAAGAAACGTGGTTCGAAGCAGTTATGCTGCATTTCTTTATACACATAAGAAAGTACGCTCTTTTTCGGTCATCCCGACCCATTTTTTTTTATTTACGCGATCACCAGAGCTGACCGTGCGTATACGTAGCAAAATTTATCGTATGGGTGAATTTTGGAACGCGCTTATACGTTTCGAAATTCTAAAGCGGTCCTTTCGAAATTCGATGTATCCACGCGACAGGTGCCTCGTAAGGCCCGCGAGTTGGAAGCTCAGGTATAGCGGTACTGATACAGCCTATCACTAAAAGAGAAGATACGACTGATAAAACGAATACAAAAGTCTGTCGATATCTAATAAGCACCAGTCAAGCAAATGGAGTGCGTGCAGTGAAAGGTAGAAGAGAAAAACATAGTCATTAAGTGTAAGCCATGAAACCCTGCCGATACACATCGCGTGAATGGGCAAATACATTTTATCTTCAAGTCTTCTACTTAACGTCGCTGTTATTTGGTATTGAAGCAGCCCGCGTCACGCGAGAAATATATCGATGCTTGAACCTTTTTTACAATTATCGAAACTTGTGACAATATACAAGAACAGCAGGGCAAAGCAATATATACTCTCTAAACCCTGTTTTTATTATCATTCCGTCTTTTCGACTTAACAGTGCAATTGCTTGCGTGCAGCTCCATGCGAACTTTATTAACCAAACAAGTCTATTTGGAGCCCCCCCCCCCCTTTTTTTTTTGTAGCGAAACTGATGTTTACCTGGACACATGACTGAACGTTAGATTGTGGTCCTGGATAGCAGCGCAGTCTTATTCTACTATTAGAATTTGTACTCTCTTTAGGTGATAGTTTAATTCGAACTGAAATTCAGTTTCTTATGAATGAATTGCAATGGCGTCAGGGACAGCAATCAGATGCGATTTATTTATTAACAACCAAGAGTAAAGCGGTAGCCATCGCCAAGCAGTCGGGGCAAGAACTCTAGTTTTACTTCAATATTATTTTTTTAAAAGGCGATAGGATAGGGCATGGTACTGTACTCACACGTTTTGAACATAGCAGCAGCTGACACAAAGAAATGTGTGAGGCATACATTATGTATCACTCTCCCAAACTTCACCTCGAAAACTTTCAAACTCCGCCGTAGCGCAACGCACGAAAGAGAAGTGAAATGATTCGCGTCCGTTTTGTTCACTTCAGCAACTTGTGAATCGGGTAAGGAGGGCAGTTGAAGTTGTGATCCCGGTACAAAATGAAGCGGTGAGGAGGCGCGAAAAGGGAGCGGGGACAAACCATGAACGGAGGGCGTTTGAGTGTTCCAAGCAAGCACCGACGGAGAGGCGAGGCCTGTTCACGGAGCCTCGCGCTGCGGGAATTAAGGCACTTCATATACGCGAGACGTAGACACGCGTGTGCCAACACGCGGACAATACATGCGCCGCCGAGAAGCCACGAGGCCAAAGGCACGGAAGCCGAATAAATCGTCCGCGCACCACAGCACGCTCCGACGCTCCCGCCGTGTAAATTAGGAGGGCAAGGATGTGCGGCACGCGAGAGAGAGAGGGTTTCTAATTCAGGAGAGAGGGAAGCGGGCCGTGGAAAGGGACCAGCTCGTGGAAAGCCCCGTTCTTTTCACGTGACGCAAACTCGTGCACATGCATGCCTGAGCACGGGATTCCCCTGGCCGTTCCCTCGTCTCCCCTTTGTGCCTTTCCTGTGTGCAGGCTGTACGTAGGGAATAGCGGCCGCCTTTCTGATGCACAGTGGACCCCGGTGGCACAGTGGCTGTGCTTGTAAGAGGAAAGGAGGGTAAATCTTCCTCCCGCACTAACGCGACGTGGCCTTCGTTCCGCGGTGCACGCGCGTGAGGGCCGCAGATAGCGACCGCGCAGATCCCCCGCCAGCCTCCTTCGCCGAAACCTGCGATCTGGGATGAAGGGATCCCCGGAGCCCCAGCCGCGGCTTAATCCGCAGATCCATCTAGCGCCGTCCCTGGCGCGTCCCTGCACGTAGACGCAGGACGCGAGCAGAGCAGCCGGAGCGCGCTCGGCTGCGAATGCCGCAGTGTACGATGCGCTCGGCTGCTCGTGTGCGAGCCGTATGCGTCGCCGCACGTCGTGGTCGCGTTTTCTTTCTTCTTTTCTTTCGTGCCGTCGCGGCAAGGCTTGGTGAGAAGAGATGGGAACGCCATTTACGCACTGGAGCTCTTGCAGGAGCGAGAGAAAAGATTGGGCGACCAAAATGAACACCATGGAATGAGCAACCACTGCAAGATATCCTGCTTTCATTCGAGGGAGAAAGAAGGAGAGAGGTTTCTTAACATACTTTGCCAACGGTTGCCTATTCCCACACACATAAAACACTACACTCACCAGATGACGCGAATGACGCCAATAGAATGAAGGCCTCATTCATATGCACACACGCACATAACATATACACAAAGCTGCACCAACAAGAATAACTTTGGCATAATAACAACAATACAAGCTGCGACAATGTTTCGACAATAAGGACTTTGTGTGTGTGTGTGTGTGTGTGTGTGTGTGTGTGTGTGTGTGTGTGTGTGTGTGTGTGTGTGTGTGTGTGTGTGTGTGTGTGTGTGTGTGTGTGTGTGTGTGTGTGTGTGTGTGTGTGTGTAAGTCCGTGCTCTCCTGGAAAAAAAGCTGGAACAGATCTGTTCCAACGTTCAATGCATGTGCGACAGAATTCTGACAACATTCCTCGTAAGCTTAAGGTGCATACTTGCAGACTTAACAGCGGCCCTCTGTGTGGGATATGTTTAATGTTATTAGCTACGGGATCACTGTGCTCCCCTCTCTCCCGCTTCCACGCTTCCCTCGTACACATCGGCGAACGCACTGCGCCGTGCTCCCGACCGGGTTGCAGAAATTAGGTGCCTTTTCTCATCTTCTAACCACTACCAATTTGTATGTCTATGTTGACAGCGGGCGTGGGTGTGTGAGTTTTCAAATGGTCGTGTCAATGTACGTGTATATCCGTGTTTTCCGGCGTCCAACGGCCTTACCAACATACGTGTGCTTCGTAGAAAGCAATACTCAGCGGATGGGTCCCTTTAAGCATGATATATAAGGGGGCCAGCTCCGTACGAACTACAGACGTACACACTCCGAAACAGACGTTCTCGAAAAAAAAATTGAAATAAAAAAGAAATTGCAACCCGTGAATGGAGAGTGTGGCGCTCCATTCATACATCTCGACCAAGCACGCTGCCCGCTAAGTCGTGCATTGCCGTGCATAGTCTGACTTCAAGAACAACAACAAAGCGAAAGCTACAAACGAAACAGTGAGAGAAAACAGAGAGTGGGCATTCCTGGACCTTGTAGACCGGTCTCATTCGCTACAGCGCCTGTCCGCTTCGCGGCCGACCGCGGAGCAGTATCGTACTACACGGACCACCCGGTGACGCTCGGAGTAGTATCCGCGATGCGGCCGCGTGAATGACCCCCGGCCCGAGTGACAGCGCCGTACATGCGACGCGCCGCGAAAGGAGGAACCCACGTCGAACGCACGCTGCGGAAGGAACCCAGCCGGGCCAGCTACGCATGCGGGCAACGCTGGGGGCCACACATCCTCGTCACGCGGCGAGTCCCGGCTGCGTCTCTATGTACAGTTGCGTGCAGTGCCACGCAGAGTCCGCGCACCCGCATCAGCCGCCAGCATCCGACAGCTTTCTTCGAGATGTGCGCGCGATGTCGCAATGCCCTATTAGGATACTTATGAACGAAACTATCCTCTTTGAAGCGATATGAAAGGGGCCGCCGTGTCTAGGCACACTTTTGTGGACCATCCAATATCGCGAGTTCTGAATACACATTCACAGTAAACGGTGAGGGCGGCATGAGGTCGATATGTAAAAAAAAAAAAGGCAAATGTGAGGCGTCCTTTGGGCCCATATAATTTTGGCAAATTGGGGTGCTCAGAATTTCCGATATGGGCTATGGGACGAACATAGGCGGCGCAATTCGTGAAGGAGGTGATGGCATCGTGGAGAAGGGCAAGTCGTGAAGGCATCGAATCAAACTTCTCCAAGCGCACGTGGCACCAAACTCAACACGACAACGAAATTTAATTCCATAACCTGCATCGTAATGTTAGAGCACCGGATACTTGTTGCGATGCCCTAATATTCAGTTGATGGCAAGACTCGGGCCATCATGACGTAGATGCCTTTTCCTCGTTGAGCAAAGCTGCGCCCCACGTTTTATCAATGGACTACATTGCCTGGCGTCCCAATAGCTCTGACCAACTGAATGCCACTTCACGGATAGCATTTCTTTCACGGACAGTGGCTTTCCAACAGTTGGTTGTGGCGCTTTGAACGTGCTGCACTAAACTGTGCGGGCGACGTGAAGCGTCTACTAGGTTCGCATCGGCCTCTCTCCACGCTGACGACCGGCATCGTCGGTCTGCTCGGTCCTGCGCCACGCCGTCGTTGCTCACGCAGTGGGGCAGCGGACCAGGCACCGTCGATGCGGGCCGCGCCTGTATGCACGGGGCCGGACGTGTACGCACTCAGAGGGCAACGAGACACCGCCGCTTCTAAGCACCACCCGCTGGGCCAGGGGTCAGCCGAACGGCCGGCTCGACGGACGGCCCGGCTGGGAGCGCGTGTGCGCTGCGAATGCGCGTCAGAAGTCGGACGGGAAAGACCCAGACTCGGAGGGAGAGGCTTGAGCGGGCTCGTCGAAGAACGAGCCCTGCGGAAATCCGCAAGAGAAGAAGTTCGATGAAAGGAAAAAACAGCGATTCCCCTGAAAATGTATAGCATGCAACTTCAGTGAATACGCCCAGGAGTTTCGCCGAAGACTCGTAAGTGGAGAGCGAAAAATAGGGGAGGGGGTAATCACTTTTTACGGCCAATGACACCTGCAACAATTCTTGCGTTCTAAACCTTTTTCGTTTTCTTTACAATTAGCGTGGATGCTGAAACCTTGTGTGCTCTGTACTTGCGTACGTAGTTCATTCGTTGTTGTAAGCATTCCCGCCATTATAAGCGACTTCAGTACTGTTGACAACTGCCTCACTCCATCCTTTTAATATAATGCGCTGTCAAGGGTCCTTAAGTGTCGATGAATGATATTGATGGTAATGAAGTATCTTTCCGGCACTCTAGACCAACTGGGCTATCCTACCCCCAACACCCCATCTATAGGATCTTGCATATGGTTGAGAAGATTTCATTCAGTGTTCACCAGTCCCCATCGCAAGCAGCTCATGCAATGCTGCTTTCCAGTATAGATGAGTGAATTCGCTTTCAAAACATTTTTTTTTTCGTTTACCCTGCCACTGAGAGATATGTAAGGAAGAATTTGCGACAACAGTGTTCACGACAATTCATCAGGACAGCCGCGAAGTATTAGCGCCGTATTTAGAGTTTGAGCACGTCTGAGCAAAAAGAAAAAAAAATAGAAAGAAAAACAACCCCCGTGGAATCAAGTGACAACTCTTCGGAGCTTTTTGTTCTTGTCGCGGCCCGGAAAAATCATGTGAGCGCAAGCCGTACGATTGCCAGAGCCCTTTGCCACTGCAGTGAGCTCTGTATCCGGCTTACTGTAAATAAAAGTACTACTACTACTAAAAGCGAATGGGATGTCCAGATGAGAGACCAGTGGTTAGCTGACAATGGCTGTTGATTCCTTCAAATCTGTGGGAAAATGCGATCACCGCTTTCTATGACAATAAGGTTCCCTGCGGATCGTCTGTATTGAACATCCTTACTAACGTAAGCGTCTGGCTCACGTGGTCACCGAGAGCAATCATAACACTTTTTGCTAAACTCATGGGGACCAATAGAAGGAAATTGCGTCGGTTATGCAGGGTGCCGGCCAAATCTATTTGCGATCGGTGCACGATAGTGGCATGAGCAAGTATACCACAGTGCAGTGAAATTAATGAAGCGTGTGGGTGCCAGATACTGCCATTGTTTGTATCCAATTTAAGTGAATATCATTTATTAATTAGTGACAAAGAAACAACCACAGTTGAGCAGACGCTGTGAAAAGTTGCAACGTAACATGTGGCCGGTAGGAGAGCACAAGATAACTGGCGTCCCTACGAGGTCGGCCAACGACTGCGTTTTTTTCGACTTCCGGAGTATCATAAGACAGTTTAATTACAGATCGATTAAAATCCCAGCGTTTAACACTGAACTAGGACGTTCGTCAGAAGTGGGTGGGTCAAAAAGGGGAAGCCACAGGCGTGATGCTTTAACCTGAAAACAAACGAAGACTTCGCGTAATCAGAGTAACGTTCCGTCATATGCAAACCCTATAGCTGCGATGACTTTTCAGTGTACCTGGCTAAAACACGCTTCTTCATTATCACCAGCGTCAGGTGTACCTTCCGGTCTGAGGCCCTGTCCGCTCGCACAGTTAGAACAATATCCTTCGGAAAAACGTGAGATTTAAACTAAGCGATATAATCTGAGGTCATCGCTTTTCGCTCTCATCATCCTATGACCACTAAAGTCTATTTGGAGAGTATACTACCGATTCGTTGTTCTTCAAAGCTCCTTGAGCCACTATACTTACATCAACAAACAAAGAAGGTGATGTCTTCTAATCTTAAAGAGCACTAATCACCGCTTCGGGAACCTTGAATACTGTGTCGAGATGCTTTGTGCTTATGGTCTGATCACAGATAGCATGCCCCGGGGTCAAAACACGACATGTGGTTCCAGACAAGGGAAGAAAAACTCGCTGCTATATGCTATAAATCGCGTCCTTTGGTACAGCAGCACGGCCCGACGCCAATCAAAACACGGCCGTCCTAGTCCCCATCTGCCCATCTTCTGAGCACTCCGTTCCGTAGAATTGCACTCATAATGAATCAAGATGCAGACATTCGAGTCATCTCTTGGATACAAGCTTTTCCCTGGAATCCACCTCTGCCCCCATTTCTACCAGTTAAGCCATCTTGCAGCCGCGGCCCTAATCACACTGTGTATAGCGGACGCAATGGCTGCAGCCTCCAGACAGCGATGCACCGGGCATCGTCTGCGGCTCAAGCCGAGGCCGTCCGTCCGCCACTGCAGCGGGATTAGCTCTAATCTGGACGGGGACTTGGCTCAGTGCGCATCGTTTTCGAAGCCGCGGCAGAGGGGCCATTGTTTCCAAAGGAGACGGACGCGCTTACGACGCTCTCAATGCGAGCTTGCACGTCGTATACACAGAGAGAAAGAGGGAGGTGAGGCGGGAATAGCGCTGTGAAGAACAGGCGAGAGCGGCATCTTCGAAGGAGATTGCGAGATGAGGCTGCGGCGACGATTGACGACAACGTCATCGTCGCTGTGTACTCTCGAAGACAATGTGGAGGGGGAGGACAACGGCGGGGTTTCGGGCTTCGAGATGGCTCGGGGCCATTCAGGCGACGACGAGGAATCGAGTAGACGAGGAGCGGAGGCTCTCGCAAAGAAATGTATGTAGACGTATTGACGTCTCGTTCGCTTGGCGAAATGGAAGGGAGGCTAATACGAGTCACTAGATATCTGAAAATGTTTATCTGAAGATGTCTCTTGAAGTATTTTTTTTTCAACATAACTTGAGCGAAATTGCAACTCGAGAAATGCGGGAGGCGACAATGGGTGACTGGGTACACCCGGCGAAAGTATACACCAGGGGCAAGAGGGGAAGAACTCCGAGTTCTAATCCTCTCTGATGCACGAGTGGCCGCGAATCTTCGAGGTTCGACGCTTCACGCGCATACTCGCCAGCACGCATGCGCATGTTGACGAAGATCACGAAGCGGAAGTGCGCGGGCTGCGCAAATATTCTAATCCGGTGAAGTGGCGTGTCCCCCTACACCTTGTTCCCGAAGGTGTCCTCGATTTCCGAGTGAGGAGGTTGATGTCGAGAAACAATGTGACGTCACCTACGTAATAGCTTGCTTGTCAGGTAGAAGACGTGTAGCTTCCATAGTGTAACCAGCCTCGCTTGTGAGTATATACCACATTAAAAGCGCAGGCCTCTGGAAGCGTGCACTGTGCAAACAAATACATGGCAATGGGTGCGGTTGTTGATCTAAGAGGGTGGGAGAAGTAGTGCACTCAAAAGAAGAGATAAATTGACATTATGTATGCGTTATTTTTCTGTATGTCGATTGTGTCTGAATAGGGATACCCATGGTGGCGTTGAGATTGCAAACGAGGTGTAAGAAATATGCGAGAGCGTGAAATCGAGCGAGTTTATTCGTGGGCAGTGCAAACTATAGAAACAAGAAGCAATTATATGTAGCGCTCACGTGCAAGTCATCGATGTGACTAAATCATGTCAAGACGAAAGTAAACGCAGCAAGAAATAGTGCATGTTCTTTCAGTAACACAAAAAAAATGGAAAAGGAAGATGCGAATTTCTTCAGCATGTCAATTGTAGTTTTACTGTGTTAGCACCTGTAGCATGCTATCTGTGTCCAATTAATGAAAATAATTTCAAAGAAGATAATAATATTGCAATATGTATACGTTCCATCGTGAACAATAAATCATGAGGGAGAGGGCAAATAATAAGCAAATTGTTCAAGCCATGACTAACTTGTCGTTTTTCATGGTTATGTGATGGCCCGACCCATCATGCCGTGGATAATGTTCGCAGTCCAAGCGTTCCTTAATATAGTATAATAAATAAATAAATAAATAAATAAATATATAAATAAGTAAATAAATAGAGCGTTCCTGGATTGCTGTCTGTAGAAATCGCGAGTGCCAACAGAGGAAGCTGCGCAGGAGGATGTGCTGTCCGAAAAACGACGCGGAATAAGAAACAGCTGTGCCTCACAAGCGACGGAGCCCGCACTGCACCTTGTTTGTGCAATAGTGTCACCATAGGTCATTTATTTAAAAAAAAAAACACGAACAATAATATTCGCGGGTTGACGCTCTCCATAGGTTTAGAACGGATGCCGCGGCCATTCCATAATTTGTGCCCGAGCGAGTAAACACGTACATCAAATACCTGGCTTACCTTCCACAATGAACACATTCACTCTCCCTGCCCCGCCGCGGTGTTCTAGTGGATAAGGTACTCGGCTGGTGACCCGCAGGTCGCGGGATCAAATTCCGGCTGCAGCGGTTGCATTTTCGATGGAGGCGAAAATGCTGTAGGTCCACGTTGTCGGATTTCGGTGCACGATAAAGAGCCCCTGATGGTCGAAATTTCCGGAGGCCACCACTACGCCGTCTCTCATATACTCACATGGTGGTTTTATAACGTTATTACGGTTAAACCACACATATCAATCAATCAATCACGCTCACTCACTCACGCACACAGACACACACATGCACGCACACGCCCGTGTTGCCTGATATTCCCGCGTGAACCGGCTACACGCTGACAAAAGACCCCCGCGCTCAAAAACAAAAGGCATCGTGCTAAGTATGGTATATCAAAATCATAGCAGCTCCAGCCGTCAGCTTGGAGGGAGGTATACGAAGCAGGTAAAAAAAAAGGTTGACGCTTGCCGGCGTTTCCACGCACGAGCCGCGCTGTTGCGTATATCTCCCTCAGCGGTCAGGTCAAAGGCACTTGCCGGCGAAAAAGTCAAGCTGCGCGCGTAATATATATAAACGTCTATGTGACACAAGTCGCTCACGCGTCACGAATGCCCGCTGCGCGCTCGCGTGGCAGCCGCCGCGACACTCAAAGCACGGGCCGTATATACACACACACCACGCGCGACTCGTTCACCCGCCCCTTATCGCTATATTTTTAAGCTATAGTAAAAGCACGCAGCGTACGCGAAATACAGGTGGAATGGCGCCGCGGGATAAAGAGAATCAAGCCGAGGGAGGAGGCCGTAAATTGTTCCGCTGAATAACGGCGGCGGCTTTCGTACATTTGCCGTCCAGCAGCGAATGCACCACCGCGAAACAACAAACAGGGATCAAGCTGTGACATGGCGCCGGCTTGATTCAACTTTCTTTCTCTCCTCCGTTTCTGTCTTCCTCTCGTTTTATTCTAGCCCACTCGGGCGATATAGCCCTCGTGCAATTAAAGGACAATGGCGGAAAATATCGGTGTGCATCCCACCACAGGGAGCCCAACTGGAGCACGGCACAGCTTTTTCTGGACACATTCTGACGATAGTCGCAGTTGTCGCGAAGGTTTACTTAATCACGTAAGGATATTGCATGTACCGCAAGTGGGTGCCACGCAGCTTGATTTTGTTGCATCCCGTTTCAACTGTGTCGTTTTTTTTTTTGAAGCTGTTTTCACGCAGCGCGGAAACAGAAGCCCTCCCGCTTGTTTCGAGCGACAGATCGTGACGGCCATTTAGGAACCCGTTCCAGTTCGCTTGACCTTTCTGGCGACACTTGCCGTAGAAGCGGAGCTTCGCAGACGCAACCGCGATAACCGGCCTGACGTGCAGCCTTCGGACGGCGTCATCTTTCGAATTGCTACTGGACGCATGGGCTTAATATATTTGTCGGTGGGAGTACCATACCGTCTGATGCACAGTTGTGTGATGCGGGCGTAATGATGTAGACGTAACGAGCGTACGTACACATAGGCGTATCATATGGACATGCCGCATAGCTAGCTCTTGACGAAAAGACATAGCCCATTGTATGCCCCTGTGTCAAACGCAGTCGTATTTGTAAGTGGATATCGGCCATTAGGAACAATATTTGCGGTTTTATATCTTGAATATCAAGCTTACTTTCTTTTTTTTCTTTAGCAATACCCTGAACTGAAGATTTCTTGCAATCATACGTTGTGGTCATGAAATCTTCTCTTCTTGTCCCAGTGTATCTCTATATTTTATGCTTACGGAAAATATTCGTATTGAACAAGTTCCTATTGAAAAGTCTATTGTCCCTCCCTCGCGCGGTAAACGTGTCGGACGTGAACCTGTACCACCAATATTTAACCGTTGTTTAGCAATAACGCTCCTTTACAAGTGAAAGTTTTCTCTACGTGTTATAAGCAAACCAATAAACTATCACCATATATATCTGTAAAACAGCCTATTTATTGCAGTCCGTTATATGAAGGATGACTATAGTGCTGGTTCTGGAAATTCGCTCCCGCGGGATCTTGCCTCTCGCGAAAGAATCGACGTCTCACTCCGGCCCTAATAAACGTTTCCAGTCCAAACGTCGTTGTCATTGGTTCTCCGGAGTGTCGCAGAAACATCATTAATCAGCGACGCGTCCATCTCGCAACCGATCGGTGACTCCCAACAATCGCCTACCTACCTCCTCTCTCTCTCGTTTGACGTGCCCAGCGTGCAGAGAGACACTCGCCGTTCGTGAATGACGGACCAAACTGGAGGTATCGCTCAACGGGATCAATGGCAGCCCGCAAAAGGAGCGCGCGCTATCGCAGCGGCACGCGCCCGCCCCGTCACCGACTCTCGTCGTCCACTGACTGTGCGCACGTGCGGTACGCACATTCGGGCTTTGTTTCGCGCTCGCGTGGTTCCTTATCGGGAAGCGCGGTCCGAGCCGCCAGTTCCCGTCTCCCGACGCGCGCTCCCCGTGGACTTAGTTTAGTTGGGGAAAAGCAGCGCGGGATAAGGAGCCTGCAGCTCCGTGGCTTCCGTACGATATACGAAGGCACGCGCCTCCGAGGAAGGGGACGGACAGTTTTGCCGGCCCGTCGCCATCCTTCGTTTTCGGCCCCGTGTCCCCGGAACGCTCTCGCCCTCTCTGTGTGCGTGGGGCGCGGCGAGGCAAAGCACACGTGGCATTTAGAGCGGCCTTCTACGCGATGCCCCGCGCCGATAAGGGACCACGTTTCCGCGATCCTCCATACTGGGAGGGGGGGGGAAGGTGCTTGCGTGTTGGGAGGTGGAGGGGGAACAAAATGAGGCGCGCCTGTGGAGTGTGCGAACGAGGAGGGACTGTCGTTTCGGCAGCGAAAACCTTCATGATTGTCATCCTTAGTAGGAAACTCTTAATTTGAGAACTAGGATACTGTATTGAGTTTCAATACTCCCTCCACCACCACGCAAGCAGCCACTTCCTCTACGTTGTTTCACAATATTCATTTAATATCTGCTTCAAGTTCTTTTCTGCACTTCCATTTGTACATTGGTGTAACAAGCCAAATAAAAACTGTTCGAGTTTTTGAACTCAGCAAAGTAATTACTCTCCCCCAGCTCCCTCTAGTACTTCACAAACAGCCATCCAGGGAGAATTTTGTGTTCGAAAACGATACAGCCTCATGGCGGCCGCAGTGTTTAAAGACAGACAAAATAACACGCTCAATTAGCCGTTAAATATGCTTATGTAATAGCAAAAGGGACCCTGTTATAATGCCAGTAGTCTTGGTGAAAGATTTGAAACCCGCGAGAGCGAGGCACATGTGGAGGCCCTACAGTAGCATGTTTGTTCGTGTTAAGCACAAACTGCCGATACTGAAGCTCCTACACGGTGATTCTTGATAGTCATGTGGTTTGTTCTGTCCATTAAAGGTACTCGCAGTTATTGCTCCCACTTGATGGGACGTTACACATTCGCGGTCACTGTATTATTCGCAGGTAAAATAAAAATCATTACAATGCATTGTAAAAGAATGTAGCAAATTTTACAAGCTAGGTGACGTCGGAAATACCCATGCACATACTGGACCTGACATTGTTACGTTGCAGTGTGACATACCTGCACTGATGCTTTTGCGGTAAATAAAGAAGTAAAGGTTCACCTATTTCTTTTCTTATGCAGTTATAGTGAAACTTCTCTCTCTCTCTTTTGCAGCCATTTCAACAAAAAACACGCAAAACAGCAAAAGCTGTATTTGGCACTTTTTAGCCTGAGTCGTTTTTGCGTCAATAAAACCTACCATCATCATCATCATCATCATCAAGACAGCAAATGCTTGATTTAAAGATGAAGTGCCGCGTAATGTGAACTAGCCGAACAAGAAGTCTCGTTTTGCTTTCTCAAGAGGAAATCACTTATTCGATAACTTCTCATCGACTTGATGAAAATAAAAGAGTATTGACAATGGTTTGCAAGTCTGGAACGACTTAGTCACCCTCTCCAGTGTTCAATGGAAAGTGAATAACTCCACCAATTTCGTCCTCCATCTTCGGAACGTCATTGAAAGCCTCTTACCAGGCGACGAACAAGCACGTTCCTCAAAGCTCGTAGTAGAGTGGAATCGCGTAAAACACTCACTGTTCACAGCGAGCTCACGTGAGTCGTGCGAGCACGAACTGTCCACGTCAGCGCGCTGTGCCGGGCTTTGAGCCCGGCGCACCCTCAACAATCGCCCCGAGATTCAGAGTTCCCTCGGTGCCAGCAACCCCGAACTGGCATGGGATCGACGGCACCCGGTATGTAGCGGGCGTGTGTGTGTGTATACACAGACACCGCTGGCGGATGTATAGTGTACGGACGGAAACACACCGCCAGCACCACCGATGGCTGGCTTCATTTATCTCCCGGCCAGACAGGGAAGACCGACTGGGGAACAAGGGACCTACCTCTCCCCGAGCAGGAACGCGCGGCCGGCCGCGCATCACCGCATTCTCACCGATGATGCTGCCGTATATCGCTGCTCCCGTTTCTCTCTATACCCGCACGACAGGCCTGTCCCTTTCCTTTCCCATCAGGGATTCCCGACCCGGGAGCACAGCTTCGCTGGCCCGCCGCCGTTGGGTGAAGATGGTCGGGGAGGAAGGAATCGATGTGCCGCGGAATGTGTCAACTCGGGGTCGTTTTCTTTCGCGCCCACTGGACGCTACGTGCGTCTGTGCGTAGGTGGAGCGCCCGCACTCCGTGTGAGCGCAGCAGTTGGGCGCGATAGCTGGGGGGCTCTTGTGGTCCTGCGCTCCTTCATGTCCTGTGGTGTATATACTCGTTTACAGCTGGCTGTCCGCGGCCGCGCAGTATACCAGATGAGGGCACGTCTTCCAGCCCGTACGTATATTGGGCGTGTATAGAAATATAGACGTCGCATGAAGAAAAAAAAGATAAGTTGCTGATATGTTTATCTAGTGATTTTGAGCGGCTCTCATTTGGCGCAACGAAGACACTTACTTCTCTGAGCTGTACGATACTAACTTAAGATTGTAGTTACTAACTAACCTTAGTTACGATACTAATATATCGAGAGACGGAAAGAAAGAGCTGAGTATTATGTATTGCGTGTAGAACAGATAACTGTTGGTGTGGCAAGATGAGCAGCAAAAGGAAGGAAGTGCACTGGATGTCGACGGAGAAAGAGACGGTGTGACAGAATTGTGAAATTTGCCAGACGGTTATCATTACAGTGTTTTTATTACGCGATGGCCCCACAAGTCCAGATACGTGCAGATACCTGATGTCCCTGTTTTATAAGAATACTTGACAAATACAGGTATTCCATAAGTTAGCTGAGGCACTCTCCCTGTGTGAAAAAAAAACTGAGAAAGAATTAGTTCATGAAATAACGAAAAATGTCTGATGCGGCATGGCTTTTCGGTTACAACTAGGGACACAGTTCACACGCAACAATATATACCAATCTCATGCGAAAACTCAGACAGAGGGAGATATAATAACTGTCCCATTACGACGACGTGATCATGAGGGACGCAGAGTTCTCGGAAAATTTCGACCAATATTTGTGCTTTAACATGCAGTGACACAGCCAAATACACGGGCCTCTAAACAGTTTGTCTCCATTGAAATACGACCACCGCTGCCGGGATCGAAGCCACGGCTTTCAGGTCTGCAGCCGAGAACTAGCTACAGCACCACGGCGGGCCAGTAATAGTTGATAATTAATGGTACGAGCAATATGGCTGGAGTCAGCGTTTTCAGAAGTCCACTTGAGTGTGTTGAGCACGTGAACTGCTGACACAGTGGCTGCGGAATGTTGTGTGCCTTTGTGGTAGACGCAAAAGCGCACACAGGACTTATTTTCTCGTCGAAAGGCTATGTATTAGACATCAGCTCCACTTGGCAGTCTTTGCCAAGCAGTGGCAGTATGCAGCCTTCCATATAACGTTGAGTACGACTTATGTATATGGTATCTCGTAGATTCGCAATTCTTCTATAGTGCTTCAGAGCTCTGGGGGTCCTTACATCGCGGGACCCTTGAAAGAAGCCCTAAATAACTGCGCACAGGAATTAGCGATGTAACGGCGTGAGGACTGTGTACACGCTTATAAACTTGGCTCTGGCCGAAGCGTTGTCGTGGCGTCACGCGAGACGCACAAGCGTTGGCACTCGTCTACCTCATCGCCCGTAGATACACGGTGGCGTGCGAAAGCGGCCAGGATCGACAGGCCCGCGCTGCTGCCGTCCAGCGAGGACGCCGCGTTCGGCTCGGCGCAAACAAAGCGGCAACAAATGGTTCGGCTGAACCGCTTCGACGCCCCAAGCGGCAGCCGGCTCGTGAATATTTGAGCAGGCTCACTCTTTCGGTGGCGCCAGATTCGCGTGCGCGCCCCAGCTTTGCCACGTACGCACGTGCCTGCGTGCATATATGCGCTGCGTGTCCGACGCTTTTCGACGTCGACTGATGGCTTCCGCGCGTGGCTCGCGTGCTCTCTCCGCTTTTCGACAGTTTCACTCTCTCTATCTCCGTACTCATGAGGTGTCCAGTCGTAGTGCTGTGGCGTGACACTGCAGCAGTTTCGCAAGCAATTTCGAGGGCACAGCGGCTTCCAGCGACAGAATCGAGAGACCCGTGTGGAGAGACCATGAGGATAGCCTCTGGCAATTGCATTGAAAATACCGGTATGCCGAACTGCGACCGACCACTGCGATGAATACGGCTTGTCGCGAGAGCCAGCGCATGGTCTATGGAGTGTGCGTGAAGGCCAGCCTTGCAGGCGCTTAATTCTGTCGAGCATCCGCACTGCGCCCGCTGATAGTTTTCGATATAGGTCGTTTGGCTCACTCGGATATATCCCTTTAATACACATGACGCGACTGAAGTATTGACAACCTTCAACGCAGTAATGGCAATTTAATTGCTGGCCTTTCAATGATAATATTGTAAATTTCGTCTCTTCATTCACACCTTGAACAAGCATCTGTTCCTCCCACATGTCTTCTTTCTCTTAATGAGGATAACCGGACTTCGACAATGCTAGCCTGGCCCGAACGCACTTAAATGTGTTCAGTAGAGCGCGGACAGCCAGTAATCCAGCTGACTCCTGCAGATTCACCGAATACAATCAGAGCCCTAGCTTTCGGCTCCAGCATGCGACATTTACGTGAGCAACACGACCCAGTAAAGGACGAGGACACCAACTCGGCCCGAACGAAGCTAAGAAATAACAAGTTGTTGTGTGCGTACACAATAGCATATATACTTGCTTCACCTCTGCATTCTTCCTGTGGTTACATGATGAGTTTCCCTTTCGAGCCATTTCTTTTCGCACGGGGGCGCGGCAGCAGTGACACAACGTCGCATGCATTGTTCCGCGTTCACACCATTATTGGGCTTTTAAAGCAGAATCTGTTATCGGAAGCTGATCTGAAATCCTCACACCGGTATACTCCTATTTATTCCGCTATTATCATCATAATTTAGTAATTACCGCCATCAGCTTGAAACATCACTCTCTATAATTATTTGTCCCTCTCCTGTTTCGCCTAGGTTACCATGCTGTATAACGCGCACTCCGGAACGTGACAAAGTTCCAGGAACCGTGCATGCTGCATCCCTCCCAACCTCCTTCCATGTAGCTGCTACATTTACACTGCCTCGGCCGCCCCGCTTCTAGGTATTCTTCTAACTCAGCCTCGATTCCCAGCGGCACGCAGGCAACGAAAGAATTCACGCGATGAGGACCGCATCCCACGGACAGCCGGACGCGCCAAGAGTTCGATTCGGCCGAGACGCGAAGAATCCGTGACCAATCACTTCTCTCCGCGCTCTTTGAAGGCCAGTGAAGGTGGCGACTCGCCTCTTTATGTTCGTTCAGACGTGGCGCCAGCGTTAGTCCTTTTCTGCCAGAAGACAGGCCCCGACGGTCACGTGAAGGCGAGTGAACGACTCAACGCGCAAATCTCGCAGTTATGCTCGAACACATGGCGGATATTTAGACTGAACGCGAGGCAAAATATGCAACGACGTACTAGAGATGAAATAAGGTTTCCGTGATTGGTGAAGATTTCGCGGCCGTGGCAAGAGTGTGTTCATGTGGAAAACCTTTGAGGGCGGCGAATCTCAGCCACTTCACTCGTAAAAGATCATGACTCGAGTAATATTACACGCCAATATGTTCGAGGTGACCTAGTCGGCAAATATGCGGCGAGGCAAGGGGAAAAATTGGAGACATTTCGATCACCATATTCAAATATCCTGCTTGATCTGCTTTACATGGTTCAAATGAGTCGCACGCTTTTTTGGGCTTACACCACGGTAATTCTCCCTGGCTGAGGCATACCCATACCTTTGAGGCCACTGGGCGCACATTTGATGTCTTAAGCCGACTTCACGCGTTGCATCAAAAGAACTGCGGTGCGGCAACACTTATCAACGCGAACTGTCGCTTATGGTACCGCGTGCCCCATTCAGAGGTCGCGTGCCGAATCCGCCCAAGCAGGCCCCTACTTCTTAACGCAGTCTCTGCTATACGACGATCGAAAGGCCGGATCCTGAAGGAGGCCATATACAACCCGGACACGCCTGCACACCTCGCCGCTTTGATTGTCCGCCGCACGACCTACTGTAAGTACAGCAGGTCGTGGTCCGCCGAACCGTCCGCAGGACCGCGCGCCGACAACCATTCCTCGAGTGTTCGCGAGCCACATTGACGATGTCGCGAGTGAGGGCCGACCTTGGCGCGGACGCGAAGCTGTCCGCCCGTCAGTTCGAGTCTCGGTTGCCAGACGCGAAGAATGAGAAGGAACTGCGCCGGCGTCGCGAGCCACGGCGGCCCTGGCAGAGGAGAGACGCGAAGTCGCGCCGACACGCGTCACTGGACGCTCGAGGAGAGTGGCGGCCGCCTGTTGACTCCGCGTGCTCACTGCAGCACGCTGGCTACCTGCGTGTTTGCGCCAGCCGCCGCACGCTCCCTTTGTTGAGCTCGCAGGGCGAAAAAAGAAGGGGAGGGGGGGTAGTCCTCAGCGGAGGCAGGCTGCTGCTGCGCCGCGGTGGTGGCGTCGCGCAGCCGTCGTTTGCGAGGCGAGCGGGACTCTTTTGTTGGGCAGACAGCTCGTCCGTCATCATTGCCGACGCCGGCCGCCTTTGTCTTGGCGCCGTTTAGCTACGGCCGCTGTCGCCTCACTGCCTGTCCGTCGGCGTTAGCGCGCGCGCGCTCACAAACACACGCCAGCACGCACGCACGCTCGGAAACGCCACTGGAGCGCGTCTTTCGTATTTAACGTTTTTCTTTTTTTTTTGACTGCCGTGATTTCCCTGTTGGCTACGTTCTGCCGGGGCCATCGAAAGCGCGCACCAGCTTTGCGCCTTTTCTTTTTTGTTTCCCACACTGCGTCCGGTGCGTTCGCGCCTGTCAGAGAAGAGGGTGTTCGCGCTTCACTCGGCTGGCGTCGCGCCGCTTCCGAAGCCGACGCTGCCGGACGTCGTCGTCGTCTTGACGGTGAAGACCGACCGGCGGCTCGCCCTGCTGTCTAATGGCGCGGTTGCGCAACCGGCAACGAACGGGGCCGAGGTTGCTCCGCGGAGAGGAAAGAGAGGCCCCACTCGAAGCACCGCTAGGCACGTCCGCCCTTGGCGAGTTGAACTGTGTGCGCCGCGCGCGTTTTACAACCGTCCGTGCACACGTGTCCGTGTTGTGCTTGTTTCCTGTGGTGCTCATGGTCACCTTTTCTTCCTTCACGAGAGGTGCGTTTACACGCCGTGTTTTCTGAGCGCGTATACATGTAGCACCAAGTGCTTGCGGCATGCGAAATGTTAGAACATATATTTCTGCTCTCTCTGAAAACATATGCTCCAATGAAATGTTCTAGCCTGCTGCTGCTGCTGTTCCAGACAGCATCAGCCACTGATACAAGGACATTCATAAGCTTCCTGAAGAGTACTAGACTGGATAGTATACGACAAGAAAACCATTGCGTTATGTGTGGTTATCTATACGCATCACCTCTTCCTATCCCATCATCGCCTTCATTATTCACTTCCATCTTTTCTTTTTTTCTCTGTGCAGAGTGGCAGGTCACAGCGCACAAGCTCAGGCCTACCTCTCTTTGTTCGAATAAGTTTGTCTCGTCCTTCAGTATGAGGTAGTTATTGGCACCTAAACAGCTACCCGCAATAGATAAAAAGCGTCATTTATTACGAAACTACAGGAATTCTGCTGTTCAGGTGTGCATCCTTTTCACCATTCCTCGTTGCGCAGTACAAGTGTGCTACCAATATATATATATATATATATATATATATATATATATATATATATATATATATATATATATATATATATATATATATATATATGCACGAAGGTCACTTTTCAAAGCGCACAACTCAATGTCATAAACGGTATCGGGAGTTGCCCGTATCGTATCGCTTTCGTTTATTTTGGCTCGCAAGACAATAGGAAAGGGGCTATAAAGATGTTTCCGATAACTATACAGCTTACGCTGTGGTACTCGCGCCCCGGCATTCGAGGCTATCTTATTTGAAGATATCTTCCTACGTGTGTGATCGCTGTTTTTTGCCAGGTGCATGCCTCCGCTAACGATAAACCGGCATGAGGACTGGCTAGGCATCCTTTATTTTTCTTTCTTTCTTCTCCACTTGGAAGTATTTCTGTGAGTCAGAATTACGAATACAGAAGCCCAAACTTGTTATTTCAAAGGCTGCACTGCATGACGAAGTTGGCACGTTGGGAATTGTACCCCTGAAATCTATTTTCATACCTGTGATTGTCCGACCACTCATTTGACAGTGCATTGCGTTCTAGTTATCTTAAGCCTAATCTGCAAATACCAATATTATAACACACGCCGACGTATACACCGTTAGGCCCATTCAGGTTCACTCTTCCCCTGGACGTAACGCGAGCATAAATCGTACCGTAGGGAGATGCGTGCAAACGGTATAGTGCTCAAGTTCGCATATCGTTGAGTCTCCCTAGGGATCGTGCACTCACCGGCGGGCGGCGGCTGTTGAGGCGGGGGCGGCTGGTGCCTGGCGAGGTAGTCCTCCTTGCACACAAAGCGGTGCTCGTCCAGCACGTACAGCTCCTCGCCCGTCGAGAGCTGCTTGCGACACACCAGGCAGGTGAAGCACTTCAGGTGGAACACCTTGCTCCGCGCGCGTCGAACCAGGTCCGTCGGCGAGATGCCCAGTGAACAGCCCGCGCACTTGGTGCCGAAGCGCCTGTACGAGAGGAAAGACAACACAGACTTCTAAGAACAGAGATATGGGTTTGCTATAAAAGTGCTGCTACAGAGGCGAACGCACGCATGAATGTGATTTCAACACAATAGAGGTGTGGTGTTGTACAAAAGGAAAGACCTTATAAAAACTAGCATGGCGCTACTTTGCGCATGGTGCACATTACAACCACAACACCAAAGTAGAGCACCGGTGCACGTGTATTTGTCGTGAACTGATTACTTAAGGCTGTCTTGACAAGATTCTTCTTACAACTCTTTTATTTTTTCTTGATCCCGATATAATAATGATCAACCTGGCCCTCATTTGAAATAACGCAAATGTTCACAGCTTTGTTCTTGTTCATCATGACTGCACCATACAAACGGCATTGCGAAGGAATACAAATCACGCATTCATTATGCTTTTGCGCACATTTTTCATTCGCATACATGATAGAAGAGATATAAAGAAAGTAAAAGTGCAGTATATAGATTCGCTTCCCGCGCCTTTGTCCGCCTCTTGTACTCTTCACCTACACTCCGAAGTTAATCACGTCCTGGTCAAATGCAAGATATATACAGAAGACCAAAGAAAAAAATGCCGATGTCCTGGTTACATCTCGCATTTTAAGCAGAAGCTGATTAAGAGTGTACCAGCGGGCCGGACCTGTGTGTGCGGTATACAATATATGTGGCACTCTGTTCCTCTCTGGTGTCTCATCTCGTTCTTTCAGAGTCGTACAGGGAAAGTGTCCACCATAGAATGAGGCAATCGCGCGATAGTTTTCCTTGTTCAATAATCTCCTCCTCTACACTACTATGGCACAGAGCGAGAAGGACACTGCTTGTCCTCCTTGTAACAAACTCGAGTCGGTACACAACTTCTTTCAGCACTGTCGACAGCCACCTTCTGATTATAGACCTTCCGCGTGGAGCGTATGGGGGTTCACCTGTGGCCATTCGGCCGCGACAACGACAGCTATGAGCTTGGCCTGCCCGCATGTCTGCGAGCAACCCCGGCCATAGCTGACCGGTCATCGGGCATTGTGGCGAAGTTCTAATTACGGCGGCGGCTCCTTTTCGGCGCGCGCCCACCGAACATCGCGAGCGAGAGCTGTATGGAACCTTGTGTGCACACAACTCTCGATTTACTGGACAGGGCACGGTGTGCGGGTGCTTGCTTTCCGTCTTTCTCCTTGCGTATAAACCCGAACCTTACATGCCATATTCGTTGAGTTTACTTTTATAACTAAGCATTCTACGCGAGATCAAAGCGTTCAACCGCATCGAAGGCCAGTGAATGCACCGACCGTTTGGGACTCTGGTGGAACAGTAGACTCATCCATCATAGTGGCAGCTTTAATGGAATTTCACAGGAATAACGCGTATCACTGTGTCTGGAATTGGCGCAACGCGTGCGATTCTTCATTGAAGTTACTACAAGAACAAGAATATACGAAATTAGAGGTTTCTGTACTCGCATTTTACGCAACACACCGCAATTAAGCCACACTTTTTCGTAATGGAAAGTCAGTATTGATGCTAGGAATATCATTAATGGTGGAAAGAGAACAGTGGAGAGCGTTCACTGACAAAGGAATAGTTTTGCTGTGTTAAAGCCCTGTATTTTTATTTTGTTATGGAAGAACAAGTGTTTCTCCTGGTTCGCGAATAAGCGTTGGTCGTTTCCTAGAACTGCCCCCCCCCCTCCCAAAAAAAAAAAGTTGTTCGAGTGGTCCGACGTTGCAGCGACCGCAGAACAAACCGCCAAAGAGTGGTCGCCCGTCGAGATACCAAACTACCGGGGAGCTATCGAAACGTAGCCAAAACAACGAAAGCTCCACGCATCATTGCGCAACACAGCAACGGAAGTATCGACGTGGCCATTGAAGAAAAAGCATTTGGGAAGGTGAGAAGGTGATGGCGGGGTAGGGGCGACCTCTACGTTGGTTACAGTGTACTAGAACTACTTCCGTCTCGAAATTTTGAACTTGTGTGTCCACACACACATCCACACACAGAGAGGAACGCAAGGGAACATACATAAAGTATGCACATGAGTTCTACGGAATTTCGCCAGGTGGAGGAAGGGTTAAGAAATACATGAAGTATGGTTAAACCACTCCTCTCCGTTCCAAAAAAAAAAGGAAAGTTCTACCTGAATGAATGTATCTGCGCTCGTGAATTGGAGCTAATATACAAAGCCGTTAAACTCCCGAAAGCAGAGTATTTCCCTTATTTCTACTCACAACCCAGGTGAGATAATGCGCTGCAACGCTCGAGGACGCTGATTCAAAGACGCTGATCCTAGGGCAGCAGGCGAAAATTGACGGGAATGGTTCGCCATTGAGAAACTAATCCTGTCCATGCAAACAAAAAAAAAAACGATATACTTTAATTTAGGCAAGCATTCATGAAGAAAGAAAGTTCAGTGGCAAAAAACCAGCCTATAGTGTTCCGCACCACAGCGTGGCCCGCGATCTTATTGTTGATTTCGTGCGTCAGTTGCCACAAACCATTATTATTCTTTCCACTTAGATCCTAAAATACGCTCAACGTGGCCAGTTTTATTCGGGAGGGAAGCCCTGCTGTGGCAAGGCACGTACGAGCATGATGAAGACGTAGTTTACGCAGTGTGTCGAATATAGACATGCCGAGGTCGGGCAAACAGGTCTCCCAGCTCGCGTTGTCACCTATATGTATACACGCTGATACAAATCTGCCACGACGCTTCCCCAGCGCGCGTGAGCAGCGCTGTCAACGGCCGCGGTTGCCGCTGCGTTGAATTATTATCGTCGCAGCCTTGCGCTGTTTTCTCGGCGCTTGTGCAGAAGCACCGCTGAGGAGCTCGACCTATGGAGGGCGTGTACATGAGGTGTAATAGGAATTGCTTTCCCTCGCTGGCTGATGATGATAGTGTGTGTGTGTGTGTGTGTGTGTGTGTGTGTGTGTGTGTGTGTGTGTGTGTGTCGCACTTTTTCGAACGTTGAGACGATTTTCCAGTGTTATGTTATGTACTGTTACGCATTCACTCTTACGGCGACAGGCTTTGAATACTGCGTAAGAGTAATACAAAGTGTTTTGTTTACAACTTTTTTTTCACTTTTGTGAAATCCCGTATGGCGGAAGTATCCGCATCAAGATGCAGCAATTTCCCTTTGATGGTTAATGAACTGTGATGACTACGGTTGAAAGAATAAACAAGGAGGAAGCAACAAAAGGGAGAAGGCAGGGAGGTTAACCAGAAAGACATCCGTTTGGCTACCCTACACTGGAGGATTAGGGAATAGGACAATAAAAAAAACAAAGGAGGATATGGGATTAATTAAATACGTTTTCACGGTTTTTCCGTTAGTTTACGCGCGAATGCATTTTTTTTTTTGCACATGGTTCTGTCCAATGTGACTACAACGCTATTGCCGTGGTCAAAAGGGTCCAGAGAAATGCAAGGAAGCTGATTAACACGAAATATTAGCGAAATAGACGATGCACCGATTAAAATCATTTTTTCGAACCTTCTCTCTTTGTATGTGAGAGTCTTCGTCCAGATTAGAGGCTTGATCATCTATACGGTCACCATATTGACAGCTCATATTGAGTGCGACTAAACCTCCCCCCCCC